>NC_056525.1:247351694-247376977 GCF_019175285.1 Sceloporus undulatus
GCAGGAGGAGGAAGAAGAAGAGGAGGAGGAGGAGGAGGATTTCCATTCCATTTGGTGAGTGATACTTTCCAAAGTGCATTTCTGTGTATTTTCGGTGCATTTAATGCTAAAAGGTCTGCTGTAACAATGATAATGGTGGTGGTGGTGATGATGATGATGATGATGATATTGATATTAGCCAGCTTCTGAGGCCCAAATGTCCTCCATTTTGATCATGCCTAACAAACATGCATTTATATTAACATTTTTAAAAAATAATAAAAAAAATTTTGCATGTCCTCCATTTTTAAAAAATGTGTCCTACATTTGAAAATGTTGTCCTATATTATTGAATTATTTAAATATTTATGTTTTGGCTTCGGCCCAGTTGTCTGAGGGACAGCAACCCGGCCCCCGGCTCAAAAAGGTTGCCTACCCCTGATCTAGACACTATACTTCTATTGATGCAGCCTAAAATTGCATTGACCTTTTTAGCTGCCGCATCACACTGTTGACTCATGTTCAACTTGTGGTCTACTTGGACTCCAGAGTTACTGTATAACTAGTGAAACAAAAAGAATAGAGAGAGATGTGCAAAGACACACAAACTATCTCCTTCAACTGTCCTGGTTTTTTACAGTTGTATTTAATCCTCTACTGTCTCACTCTTTCATCTGCTTTGAAAATATCTCAGTTTCCCTTTCCTCCCACTTTTCTCCTTTGCCATCCTCCGCTTACTGCTGCAAACTGAAGTCAACTGGAAAAGTGGGTTCAGTTCCCAGCCTGACAATGGAAACCCACTGGGTGACCTGCTTGGGCAAGTCACACTCTCTTAGCCTCAACCCTAAGGGAAGGCGATGGCAAGCCTCCTCTGAACAAAACCTGCCAAGATCATTAAACAGAGAGTCTGTGAACATCTAGAATGCAATGCCATAATCACAAAAAGTCAAGATGGGTTTCAGAGAAACAAGTCATGTCAGACAAATCTGATCTCTTTCTTTGATAAAATTACCAGCTTGGTAGATGAAGGGAATGCTGTGGATATAGTATATCTTGATTTCAGTAAGGCCTTTGACAAGGTTTCCCATGACATACTTGCAAACAAGCTGGTAAAATGTGGGCTAGACAAGGGAACTGTTACATGGATCTGTAATTGGTTGACCGGCCGAACCCAAAGGGTGCTCAACAATGGCTCCTTTTCATCCTGGAGAGAAGTGACCAGTGGGGTCCCACAGGGCTCTGTCCTGGGCCCAGTGCTATTCAACATCTTTATCAATGACCTGGATGACAGAATTGGGAGCATACTTATCAAATTTGCAGATGACACCAAATTAGGAGGAATATCTAATACTCCAGAGGACAGGATCAACATTCAAAATGACCTGAATAGACTAGAAAGCTGGGCCACATCTAACAAAATGAACTTCAACAGGGAGAAATGTAAGGTATTGCACTTAGGGCAGAAAAATGAAATGCACAGATATAGGATGGGGGACACCTGGCTGAATGAAACTACGTGTGAAAGGGATCTAGGAGTCCAAGTAGACCACAAGTTGAACATGAGTCAACAGTGTGATGCGGCAGCTAAAAAGGTGAATGCAATTTTAGGCTGCATCAATAAAAGTATAGTGTCTAGATCAAGAGAAGTAATAGTGTCACTCTATTCTGCTCTGGTCAGGCCCCACCTGGAATATTGTGTCCAGTTCTGGGCACCACAATTTAAAAAGGACATTGAGAAACTGGAGCGTGTCCAAAGGAGGCCGAATAAAATGGTGAAAGGTCTGGAAACCTTGCCCTATGAGGAACGACTCAGGGAGCTGGGGATGTTTAGTCTGGAGAAGAGAAGGTTAAGAGGTGATATGATAGCCCTGTTTAAATATTTGAAAGGATGTCATATTGAGGAGGGAGCAAGCTTGTTTTCTGTTGCTCCAGAGAACAGCACCTGGAACAATGGATGCAAGCTACAGGAAAAGAGATTCCACCTCAACATTAGGAGGAACTTCCTGACAGTAAGGGCTGTTCGACAGTGGAACACACTCCTTCCTCGGAGTGTAGTGGAGTCTCCTTCCTTGGAGGTCTTTAAGCAGAGGCTGAATGGACATCTGTTGGGGATGCTTTGACTTGGATTTCCTGCATGGCAGGGGGTTGGACTGGATGGCCCTTGTGGTCTTCCAACTCTATGATTCTATGATTCTAAGAAAAACCCATGATAGGTTTCTCCTAGAGAGCCAGCATGGTGTAGTAGTTTAGGCACAATACTAGGGCTCTGGAGACCAGGGCTCGAATCCTAGCTCGGCCATGTAAACTCACTGGGTGACCTTGGTCACTCTCTCTCAGACTCAGGAGATTGTAGTTTTACAAGGTGTTGTCTGCCAAAGAGTTCTGGTGCTTCACAAAACTGAAAATCCCAGGATTATCCGGGTTGGAGCCATGGAAGTGGCGTCAGTGTGTTATTTCTACAGTGTAGATACGTCTTATGTTACATAACTTTGGCGCGGTACAGAACGCCAAAAAGAAGCGCCAGGGATGTGCTTCTCTTTGCTCCGCAGCAGCGCCACAGCTGTTTGGATGCTGCACTGCTGCGACGTCATAGCTGTGTGCATCATGTAGATGGTGCTGCACAGCTGCAACGTCTTCGTCAAGTCACCATGATGCCGCGAAGGGCTTGTCTGTCCAGGGCCTTTATATATAGTTAGCTATGTGATAGAGACCCTAAGAAACCCTGTTAGTGAACTGGGAAGATGCAAGGATGTGTAACAGGACACCAGCAAGAATGTCCCTGTGGGCACTGGAGTCCATCCACACGGCCTAACCAGTGTCCTAATGCGCATCAGTTCCAACCAGCATTAGGTTCTGATATGCATCAATCCCATTGTGAATCAGTCCCAATGCACAATGGTCACTTTGCTGGTTCGCTTACTTTTCTGAATATGGATGTTGTGAGACTGGTCAATTCTATTTCCCCACTGATGTAAATCCACTTATGAAGACATAAATCCCCAAGTGAATTCCAGCCATTGTTCCTGTGTTGATTTTCCAACTATGTTCCCTTGGATCACAATGAAACGCACATAAAGAAATGGGGTATAATACCACAGGTTGCAAAGGAGGAAGTGGGTGATGTTTTCCTTTAACAATTACAGTGTTAATTGTTGCATAGTTTCTGCCCACATCTTTAAATTGAGAACATTTTGGAATATAAGGCTGTGTTGAAAGGCCAAACCAGAGGCCCTAGAAGGGTGTGCCACAAAATTTTAAAAAGTTAAGATTCTTACGTACGTGTTTATATACATCCACCGTCACCTCGGCATGCTCCATGCATCTGCTGATTATTTCAATACAATGTGGACACTGTACTTTCAGATCATTTTTTGAACCTCAAATTCTTATACTGACCAGGAACAAAATGGGGGTTTAGACCTGAGTCCCCCCCCCTCCAAAAAGAAACACTTCAGGGAATTTGGCAGAGCAGTTTAGATTTAATGTCTATGGGAGGGGAGAGAGTAAGACTGCCCTTCCCAGGAGGCTCAGGCAAAAGCAAACTCTAGCAGTCCTCTCATAGATTGTACATTCTTCCTCCTTAATAATGTTTGCTCTCATGAACAGACTCTGATCTCAGCTATCCATGCACATAACCCACTTCTCATCTGTGAAATGTCGGAAGGTTATGTTGTATGAATAACAAGGTTCTTCCTTTTGGCACCCCCCCCCCCCCCTTTAAATTTGTTAATTTGACCATATAGAAGGTTGTTTAAAAGAGGTTGCATCATCTTCACATTGAAGGCTGTAGGAGTTAATCCTGAGTAAACTTCTAAAGACTGTTCTGCAAGAGACTCTGGAGGGGTATCCAACAAAACACTTTAAAATTGTGTAAATTTTGTTTGCTTCTTCCTTAACCCTGATGGGATTAAGAATGCTTTGTCATTTCTGTTTGTGCTTATTTTGCTCAACAATCTCTGATTTTTCAACTGGGTGTTGTAGATAAGTATTAGGGCCTCATACCCATTACAGTGGTACCCCGGGTTACGAAATTAATTCGTTCCGCGGTTAATTTCGTAACCCGAAATACCTTCGTAAGCCGAATTCCCATAGGCGCTAATGGAAAAATAGCTCTCTGCTGCCCTCCGGTGGCGGAAAATAGCGCCGCGGTTTTTTTCGTAACCCGAAGAAACCTTCGTAAGCCGAAGCAATAAATCCCTATGGGATTTTTTCGTATCCCGAAAAATTCGTAACCCGGCGCATTCGTATCCCGGGGTACCACTGTACCTTTAAAATCAGATTGTGAATCACTTTGTTCTGGTTCAAATGACCCTGGTTCCCACTAAATCCAAATTGCTGAAGCAATTCCGAGAGGGGCGCCATGATCTAGACCCATTTAACCCGCGTCTTTATGACACTGATTTTCCTCCGCTTCTTTTTCTATAAATCGATTCATCGCAAGTGTGAACTACAAGTGGTTCGGAATTGATTCAAATTTCCCCTTTGGCCAGCTGGAACTGAATCATTTTGAATCGATTCATTCGTGAATGGGAACCACAAGTGGGTTACTTTGGGGGCAGAAAGTTACAGAAAATGTGATTGGGGCAAATGTAGTGTAAACCATGATCCGATGTCAAATCGATCCATCGATTCGGATCAAACACCAATTTATCTGTAAGTGGGAATGAAGTCTAGGTTTAGTGGAAAAGTTCACTCTTCCTAGGCCAAAACATTCCTTCCAGGAGTCTGTTATCTATTGGCAATAGCCAGTTCCCCCAAGGCTGGGATTATCAGCATCCCATCCAGACAAAGTACCCAAATTATTGTAACAGAGAACCTTTGGTTCTTTGCTAAAGAGGCATGAACTCTTCTGCGATATTCCCATCTTTCAGGGGTGGGAATCTTGCAGTCCTCCAGATGCTGCTACTAGTCTACAACGCTTAGTTTCCCCGGCCGTTGGCTAGAGCTGCTGGAATTTGAAATCCAAGAATATCTAGAAATGGGGTATAATGATTTCCACCCAATTCTAGACAGATGTAAAAAGGACTGTGAGCTATTTGCTGGTTTACCATCCAAAATGACCAGAGGGCTTGCTTGTTAGGAGGTTTGCTGGCAAGAAATAAGGCAGGATGCTTCCCCACAAGCTGTTTTATTCACCACCAAGGGCCACAGCAGTTTGCTGCTTTTGTCAAAAGGCTGGGCTCTCAAGTGGGTCTACTCAAGAGGAGGAAGATCCCAACAAGACCCTCTATTTTTTAAAAAAAACATCTCTCGTTCATCTTTATAGTTGATGAGGCAACTTGAGAGGCTTAGTCATGGATAACCCTTGTATGGTTCTTTGCGCAGAGGTCAGCTATGTGCCCTTTGTACTACAACTCCCAGCAAGTTGGATGAAGGAGTTCTGGGAGCTGTAGTCCAAAGGCACTTTGCTGGTCTCTTGATGTACAGAAGTGATTCTCAGATTTGCTGTGTAAGATTACTTCATTGGAGAAATGGGACCTTCATGGGACGATCATCACTTCATGAGACGATCGTGGTGAAATACAGTCCCCTTCTAGGTCTACCAAAATTTTTGCATGAGTTCTGAAGAATAATGGTTAGTTCAATAGGCTCATGTAATAAAACTTTTATTGTCGTTTTTCTTTTTCATGAATAGGGAATATAACATAACCCCGTCCCATATTTGCCATCCCAAGGTCTCATTTTTGTCTCAAGGAAATATGGTCAACCTAGGCTAGATCAGTTGTCCTCCAGATGTTTTGGACTTCACCTCCCAGGATTCCTGATAGTTAGCCAAACTGGCTGGGGTTTCTGGCAGTTCAAGTCCCAAACATCTGGAGGGCCAATGTTTGGGAACTACTGATATACAAGTTGGAAATGCACCATCCTGTAATGTTTTGGTAAAAGGAAGATAGTTTGACCCTTGATTCAGAAAGAGCTCCTCACCAATGCAGACATAGTGGAAGTAAACCAAGAGATACAAAGGACCACAGAGTTTATTTGTTAGTGAGGGTTGTACCCAGTGCTTGGAAACATGCAGAGAATTCCACCGAACAAACAGCTTTGCATGGGAAAGGCTTCATTTTCCTGGAAGGAAACTACATCAGCCAGTGACGGTGTCCTCCTTTATTCACAGCCTGGCTCCAAACATGTAGAATAAACTGGCCAGGGTGCCCACAGCCAGCATCAGGGTGCTGCTCTTCACACTGAATGCTCCGCTTGTGTTGCACAAGTTGGTCTCACAGCATTTCACAGAGAAAGCCATCAAACCCAGATCGACTCCTCCCTGGGGGCACATGGCAGCACATCCCTTGCTGATGGACTGTTTGTGTTTTTCACCTGGGAAGAAAGAACAAAGGAAGGAAGGAAGGAAGGAAGGAAGGAAGGAAGGAAGGATGGAGAAGGTGAGTTTTATTCATTTCATGCAATAAGTCAGGGGGTGAGACCTAAGTTGGGCCCTTGGCTCAATGCAACTGCTGGGGGAGTATGGTGCTGCTGCCACATGGGTCTGGCAGGGCTGCTGGCCTGCCAGGAAAGGAAGGGGTCAATGGTGGTGGCACCATGGACTTCCATTCCTGCCATCATCACCTCTCTTTTGTCACACTGCCAGCTGCTGGACGGCAGCAGCAGACCACCACAGCCACTGGCACCCACCCTTCTTCTCCACTGCCTTGTCCTCCTCAGCCAAGATAGCCATGCCCCCCACCCCCTGGCAGCTGTTTCTGGGCCTGGCCGGGTGGCGGGCGAGCGGGTGGGCTTGTGGTCAGTCAAGAGAGGCAATGGGAAGGGAGGAAGGGCTAGGTAGTCTGCCAACCCCTGGTGCTTCTTTCCAGGCATCTGCACTGGGTGCCACCAACCCTACCGAAATAACAGTTGCTGTTGGGTGCCTTCCAGGCATTTCTGACTTAGGATGGCCCTAAGGGGATCCTATCTTTGGCATTTTATGGCAAAATTTATTTCAAAGGCTTGCTTTTGCCTCCCTCTTTGAGAGAGCCTAACATGCACAAGGTCACCTGTTGGGTTTCCATGGCTAAGCAGGGATTTGAACCCTGGTCTCCCAGAGTCCCCATCCAACCCTCAAACTGCTACTTCAGGCTGGTTGGCAATAAGGGTAAGGGTGGTTAGCCCAGACCGTTGCTGTTAAAGGCATAGCTACAGTTACCGGAAAGAAAAGCTGGCGACCTTCACATCTCCATACCAAACTAGGAACCCTCTCAAGGCAGAAGAGAGCCTTGCCAGGCTGTTTAATTGAGGGCATATCCCAAGAGAAGGGAGGGCTGTTGCCTTGGTTTTGCAAGCGATGGCTGCCTCTGTTTCAATTCATGCCAAGCTGGTTTCCCTCCTTGAATGGGTGAACACATTTGAGACAAAAGCAAAGCAATTTGGCCCTGAGGTGGCATCACGCAGGCCTAATCTGGAATGTTGTAGTCCTCAAATTATGCAGCCATTGACACTCTTGAGGTGCAAACACACTCACCGACACCTCCACCGAAGTATTTTGTTATGCAGTATTTTTCATTGGGTTCGCATGACTTCATGCTTATGCAGTCCCAGTTAGACTCCGCATTTTCACAGTGGAAGCACATAAGGGAGGACACTGTAAACATATAAACACATGCATAGTGATTAAACACAAATAATAGAACTGGAGGGGCATGGTCACATATCTGGAGCACCAGAGGATCAAAATGTGAGAAATGAAGGCTATTTGAAATAGGAATGACAGCTTATATATTCTGGAAGGAAGTGCATTAATGCTTAGGCTGCTGCTTTAGTATTCTGTACACCCAAAAACCAGAGGGAATCATAATCCTTCCATGAACAGTGTCCTGTACCATTCCCATACCCTCCCACATTTCACAGCAGAAACACATGTGCCCAAGCACCATCCAAGCATGCTCAAGATAGCCAAAGTTATTAATGAAGAGAAATACGCAAGTTAAGAGAACCAGCAGCAATTTGCTTTTGCCTGAGCCTTTAGGGAAGGGCAGGATTCTGATCTCTTCTTGCCTCTTTTCCCTGCTGAGATAACTGAATGCAAACTACTTTTCTATTTTGAATGGAGTTTGCAGCAATTGAATGAAGCTGAGGACAAAGGAGGAAGAGAGGAGAGAAACTGGGACATTTTAAAAGCAGCTGGAAAAGTGGGACAAAAGAGGATTAACTGGTAGTCTCCTTGCCAAATCAAGACAGCTAGAGAATATTTCAATATAGGTAAAAATTTGCCCACCCCAACCCTTGTGACAGCTGAAATGGTTAACCATCTGCAGAAGTGGCTGAAGGCCAAGTATGAAAGGCCAGCTTTGAGATCATCACCTTTTAGCTGTTATTCTGATTTGGTTTCATTTTCTTTTGTGTTTCCACATAAAGTGGGGGGGGGGGAGCATCAGAAGAATCTTGTACAATGTGTTGCCTGTCCTTACTCTGAAAAATCCAAGTGAGCAGATATTTGGCATTATTAAAATGTCAAGGGCCTAAACAGGATGGTGAGGATGGCCTAGATAAGATGAGGTAGTTGTGCAAGCTTCCAGATGTCACAGAACGGCAACTTCCAGCATTCCACACTCTTTAGTGTTAGTGTTTAGTGCTGGGCCTGACAGCAAGTTCAGCAATGTCGCTAGAAGGCTGTATGCAGCCCAACCTTATCGAAGTAATTGGAATAACTGGAAGGAAACAAGATCTGCTATGCAGGAAGGCTTCCCATTTTTTTGGGACTACAACATCCAGAATCCCTTCACCAGGTTGCTCTTTTTGAGATTCCTCTGCCTGAGCAGACCCTGGAAACATTACTCTGGAGTTTATCACACTGGGACTAATTTCGGCATTAAAGAGAGATTAAAGCTCATTTAAAGCATCCTGCAAATAATGCGAAAATGGCAAGTAATTGCACTAATGATTATCACACGCAATTTCACAAATAAAGTGATATCAAATATGCATTGTTGCTGGAAAGCATGCTAATGCTTCTTTGTGACCACTTTAATGGCAGGTTTTGTGTGACATTGTGTGAAATCGTTTCGCATAATTATGCGACTTTTCCAGGATATTCACGGGATAAACTCATGATCTTCTTCGTGTGATAAACTCCTCTATCAGCTATAGCTCCACAAATGTTTCAGCTGCTCCTGGGACTAGAGCACAAAACCATTGAGTTCAAATTCCAAGAAAAGAAATTCCAGTTAAACATTAGAACTTTAAACCATAAGAACATAAGAATTTCTCTACTGTAGGAACTGTTCAATGGTGGAATAGACTGCTTTGGAGGGTGGTGGACTCATCTTCTTTGGAGGTCTTTAAAGAGAAGTTGGAGGGGTGTCTTTCAGAATTAGTGGTATACTCCTATATGACATGGGGGTGAACTAGATAGCATTTGGGGGTGCCTCCAACTCTGATTCTATGAAGTGCCCCAGTCAGCATGATCATTTTGACAGGAACGAAGGTTATACCATCTTAAAGAGGGACTTGATTTTATGACCATTTATTCCCTCCAACCAAAGCCATTCAGTTTGGTGTCTATTGTGTGTTTATCTTTTGGCCCTGATTCAAGAATTTGCCTGTAAGCAATAAGAGAGAGCATAAAGCTATCTCCTACTCTGATAATGCAGAAATGTCCTGGGAAACTCACTTCTTTTCTCCTGCAAAGGAGCCTGTGGGTTTCACATGGATTGGGATAGACTGAACATTTCAAAAGGCTTAAAAACACACACACAACCCTAATAGTGAGACAAATTTTACTGCTCTTCTTGTATTGCCTTTGTTGCAACCTGCAAGCTTAGGGGCATTTAGCCTGGTTTATCTTGATGACCCCTAATTTGATAGTTTGCATATCATGTCAAATAGTACATTACCGTAAAATCATTGTTTCCGCACCCACTCTTTCCCATGCATGGTTTTTTTTAAAAAAATTGCATAATGAAGAGACCATGCATTTCAAAAGCTTGCACAGATAACTTTGTTTCATGGGCCTCATCAAGGAATTGCCACAATTTGGACTTTGGAAAGGACCTTAGCATCCCTGAACTGGGTTCGAATCCCAGTTCAGCCGCAGAAACTCACTCAAAGACCTTAGGCAAGTCACAATCTCTCAGCCTCCAAGGATGGCAATGGCAAACCCCCTCTGAAGAAATTTGTCAAGAAAACCCCATGATTTGCCTTAGGGTTGCCGTAAGTTGGAAATGACTTGAAGATACACAACAACAACAACAACAACAACAACAGTAGCTCCTGTGATCTTGGAACTGGCATTTATGGGCAGCTTTGGACTAAAGTTCCCATTGCGGTACCGAGCTGTGCTTGTGATCATGAATTGGAAAATAGTTCCATAGTACAGCAGACTCTTGTTATATGCTGGGTTTTGGTTCCAAGATCCCCCGTGGATAACAAAATCCATGTATGGTCAAGTCCCATTAAATATAATGACATAGCAAAATAAAAAATGGAAAATCAAGGTTTGATATTTGAAATTTATACCTTTTTTTGAACATTTACAAACTGTGGATCCATGTATAAAAAAATCCGTGTATAAGAAGGGCCAACTGTAGAACATATAGTTCCATGGAAAGCCAGTGTGGCATAGTGGTTTGAGCAATGGAATATGACTCTGGAGACCAGGATCCGATTCCCAGCTCAGCCACAAAACCCACTGTGTGACTTTGGGCAAGTCATATGCTCTCAGCTTCAGAAGAAGGTAATGGCAAACCTCCTCTAAACAAATCTTGCCAAGAAAACCCCATGATAGGGTCACCATAAATTGGAAACAACTTGAAGGCACACAACAACTGCAAATTCCATGCTCTAAGCACAGACTCTTCTCAAAGGAGAAGGTATAATGAGTGCAACAGATGTTTAGGTTTGGGGCTGGAGCATGCTTTTCAGCTGAGAACAGTGCTTGGGGAAGTTACTTTGGGATACTATTGTTGTTGGAGCTGAAGTATAACATTCTGGGAGCTGAAGTATAAAACATCTGGAGGGCTATTGGAAATCATTGATTCTAAACTGTAAACATCATGATGCTGTCTGACGCTGCTTTAACTGCCACAGTTCCATGATATGGTATGCTGGGATCTGTAGTTTTGGGATGCACAGCACTCTTGGGCAGAGAAGGCGAAAGACTTGTAAAACGATAAATCCCAGGATTCCGTAGGGTGGATCTACAGCACTTAAAGCGTAGATGCACTCTTGGTGCCACACTGCAGGATTAATGTCGTTTGACACCACCTTCACTGCCATGGCTCCATGCTATGGAATCCTGGAATCTGTAGTTTTGGGGTGCACTCTTGGGCAGAGTAGGTTAAAGACCTTGTCAAACTACAAACACTTAGATTTTGTAATAGACTTAAAAGTAGTGTCAAACTGTGTGATTTCTACAGTGTAGGTGCACTCCTAGTTTGAATCTTCCCGCAAATGACAGCCATCGACTGGAAGATTCTGAAGCACCTTCCCAAACTAAACATCCCAGGTTTCTCAAGGAGGGAGTCATGATGGTTCAAAGTGGGATCAAACTGGTATAATTGTGTATTGTGGATGCCTACTCAAAGTGATAATTTTTGTGGCAAGGCCAAGGGAGGGAGCCTGAGCTACCCATCAATTAGCCCATGACTGTTGTGTTATCAACCACATCCATTGGAACACCCTGTGTACCAAGTTGTGTTGTTGTTGTCATAGGAAATCAACAGGGAGAATCTCAGTGCACCTGCCTTAGCTGAATCATTAACCTGCCTCAGGCATTGATACTCCATGGGCAGGTATTTGTAATAGCCCAAATTGCCAGGACTTTCAAAGACTGCCTTTGCCAAAAGCAACATTGGGGAGAGAATAGCTGGGTTTGGTTGCAACATCACAGCCAGATAATTTTGGACAATAATCACAGCATCTTGACAAAATGCAGGCCTATGACTAACATTTTTTTTCTTTCTCCTGTATGATTTTTAACACCTTTGCCGGAAAGAGAAGCCAGTGGAGCTTCTAAAACTTGCAGCACATATATTGTGCATTTTGGTTGGTCCCATAAAGGTATCACTGCTTGGTGGATTTTGAATGATGTTGTACTTTGCTTTATGGTCAACATGGCTACCCTTGGATATGTTTAAAGGAGGGGAAAGAAAGCTCTGGTGACCAGAAACATTGACCATCCAGACTCATGGGACCTGAAATCAGACTGTAATGGAGGTGGCAATGCACAACTTGCAGCATTGCACAGATGACATGTGTGGCCAAGCAACATCAGAGTATGAAGACTGCAAAAGATATTAATGAGAAAGAACACACACAAGCTAGGAGAACCTGCAGCAGTTTGCTTTTGCCAGAGCCTAATGGGAAGGACAAGGGTTCACCCCTTTCTCTCCTCTAGGATTCGATGATTCTCTCCCCTGATGAGTTAATGGAGTTCTGACTCCATCTGCACTTTGAACTCAAATTTCCAGCAATTGAATTAAGCTGAGGACAAAGGAGGAGGAAGGCAGAGAAACCTTTTAAAAGCAGTGGAAAAAGTGGGAAGGCAGAGAATTAATTTGATGCTGTCCCTGGTAAGTCAGTACAGTTGGAGGTTATGGCGATGCTCCTTTTTGGATTAAACGTCCAGGATCCCCAACCCAGATGCTGGCAGGGGATTCTGGTCCACAAAACTGGGTTAGAATCACAGAATCATAGAGTTGGAAGAGAACGCAAGGGCCATCCAGTCCAACCCCCTGCCATGCAGGGAATCTAAATCAAAGCATCAAACTCTGTCTGAAATTGTAAGACAAAGGGCCAGCATGTGCTTTGCTTTCACTGCCGCATGGGCTCACAGCCTTCCTCCAAATCATGATCAGGGTTTTGTTTTTTTTTTTGTTTTTTGCAGTTTGTGGAAGCGATTAGTTCCATTCCTGGACAGCTGCCTGTACAGTGCGTCATAACTCAGGAACGTTTGCGCACCTCCCTGGATAGTTGGGAGAGTGAATGAAACAAAAGGAGAAAACCCACTTCCCAGGTGGCCTTTGGAACTGGAAGAGAGCCCAGGAGGGGAGAGGGCTACTTATCCCATTCCCACCCCACCATTTCCCCCCAAAAATGCCCCCAGCTGCTTCTCAGTCTGTAGAAAGTCAATTTGAATCAAACTTGAGATGCAATTACAGTATTAAACAAAAGCAGCAAACAGGTTTCCCAGGCACTGAAGGCATGACTGGTCCCTTTTTTAAAATGAAAAGTAGCTTTAGAGAGAGCCAGCATGGGATAATGGTTTGAGTGTTGGATGATGAGTCTGGCGACCAGGGTTCAAATCAACACTGGGTGACCTTGGGCAAGTCACACTCTCTCAGCCTCAGAAGCTGGCAATAGCAACCTCATCTGGAGAAACCTGGCAAGAAAAACCCATGATAGGTTCACTTTTCCAAATGACTTGAAGGCACACAACACAAACAACAGCAGCAGCAAAGCCTTGGAGTCTCTTTCTTTGTGGTTTGAACAGGGGCTAAGAGGGGGCTGCTTAACTCTTTCTACTCAAAATTTCCACTTTAAACCATTCCCAGCTGCTTTTATAGCTGTATTGCAGGGAAGAGGAGAGAGCAAGCCATCTTTTTATCTATGCAAAGGCAAGCAACCTGGGGGTGTATCCGCACTGCAGAGTTAAAGCAGTCTGACACCACTTTAATCCCACACAATTCTGGGATTTGTAGTTTGTTGAGGCCTTAGAGTGCTCTGACAGACCAGGGCTGCATATTTCATCAAACTGCAAATCCCATGATTCTGGAAGATAGAGTCACAGCAGTTACAGTGATGTCGAACTGCTTTAATTCTGCAATGTGGCTGCCTGGACTAAAAAAACTTGGAGAAAGTAAAGCCATTTGGACCAACTAAGGAGTTTATCACACTGGGCTAATTTTGGCATTAAAGAGAGATTAAAGCGCATTTAAAGCATCCCGCATATAAAGCGAAAATGGCGAGTAATTATGCAAATGATTATCACATGCAATTGCATTTATTTAAAGTGATATCGGAAATGCATTGTCGCTGAAATCCCAAAAGTAAAAAGATGTGTGTTAATGCTTCTTTGTGACCACTTTAATGACGGGTTTTGTGTGACGTCGTGTGAAATGGTTTTGCGTAATTATGCAGTTTTTCTAGGATATTCACAGGATAAACTCCTGCTCTCCTTCATGTGACAAACTCCTTGACTATAAGTCAAGAACTATGCTTGCTTTTGGAGAAGGTGAATTTGAAGGAGCAATTTGAGAAGGGGGCAATGAGCAGCAGCCGCTCTCACCCAAAAGCTGCTGTTCAGGCTTGTATGTTTGTATTTAAAAACAGAGATATTTCCTGCATCGCCTATTCAGTGTTTGGTTTACCTTTCACATGATTGTGAAGGAATTCCTGTCTTGTTTAGTAGTGCATTGGCATTTGCCGACCTTTCCCTTCTGCCAAGTAACATGCCAACTCTACTTGCAGAAGCAGCTATGTGCCAATAGTGGGCAGTAGAGGTAAAGCCATTACCTAGGGCCCCCTGGCATGTCCTTTTGCCTTGAAGTTTATCAGACAAGGGGAATTGGAAGTATAATCCGATGGCAATCTGAACGCAATCATGTGGTTTCATGTTATTGCGTGATAGACTGCTACACGCAAATTCGGGCAATGGCATGCTATTTTTGGGCAATGGGGAGCCAGTTCAAACGCAATGTGTATTCATGTAATTGCACTAAACTAGTGACTTTAAGTGAATATGTTCTGGTCCCACTTTCTTTTCATTCGAATTTAAGAGAAATTCCTCCCATTTGATAAACTCCCCTGCCTCTTCTGTTCTTTCTTTGGCCATAAAACCCACTAGGTAATCTTGATCAAGTCACACTCTCTCAGCCTCAGAGGATGACAGTGGCAAACCTCTTCTGAACAAATCTTGCCAAGAAAAAACCATGATAGAGTCAATATGAGTCAGAAACGACTTGCCTCACAAAACTACCAATCTCAGGCTCCTGTAGGATGGAGCCCTGGCAGCTAAAGTGGTGCCGAACGGCATTATTTCTGCAGTATAGATGCACCCCTAGTTTGAGATGGTATAAACTCTTTTTCATCCACTATAGGACCCCACGACTAAGTAGCTGATTGGCTAACATTTTAATACACATATATGTTTATCTGTTTGTTTTATGTGTTATAGAGCCAAGTGTGACTGTAAACATTTTAAAGGTCTTAATCATTTTTGTAATTTGATGGCTACCTGTATATTGGTGCCATTAATAAAATGTACTGTCCTGCAGTATGTTTTGAACTTCTATTTATTTTGGATGTTAGCTCCCAGAAGATCCAGCCAGTTTAGCCAATACTCAGGAATTATGGGGAGCTGAAGTCTAAGTTTGGGAACCATGGATCTAGCCCAGTATTGTCCACTTTGACTGTTAGCCATGTCTCATCAGAATTTCAAGCATGATTCTTTCCAAAAATGACCCGGCATCCCCTTTTAGCAGTCTCCCATCCAAGTATGTCCCAGGCAAGACCTTGCTTAGTTTCCCAAAACAAGATCAGGTCTGTGGCAGTCACTTTAAATATAATGATGGCAGGCTCTACTGCTCTGCCCATTATACACTATTGTTAAGCAGCAATTACTTAGGAATGTAGGAAGATGCCTTTAGAGTGAATCACATCCTTGGTCCATTCTGGCCCATCCCATTGTTGTTGTTGTTGTTGTGTGCTTTCAAGTCTTTATGGCAACCCTAAGGCAAACCTATCATGGAGTTTTCTTGGCCACAGCTGTTCAGAGGAGGTTTGCCATTGCCATCCTCTGAGGCTGAGACAGTGTGACCTGTCCATAGTCCCAAAACTCAAAGCACTACACAGCGCTGGCTCTCATTTAAATCTGATGCCTGAACTAAATTGCAAATCCCAGGATTCTCTAGTTGAAATGGAATCATGGTGCTACAATTGAGACAGAGTCCCTGGCTAACAGATGTTTTGACAGAAGAACATGCCCAGGCATGGCTAGGCAGACACTAATCATCTGTATATTTACTATGCACATTTCTGGCTGACTCTGCCATAATTTGACTTTGTCCCCGAAATCAGCCTTATAGCAACTAGCTGGAGGATACAGGATCAAGTCTTCCCAGGCTCTGAACTGCTCATTTGCAGTTCTTCTCTCTGTATTTTGGTCAACTCATCCCACAGAAAAATAGCCTTCGCCTCTGAGAATTGGCAGTAAGCCTACAAATGTATCCACACTGCCAAAATAAAGCAGTTTGACACCACTTTAACTGCCATGGCTCCATCCTATAGACTCCTGGAATATGTAGTTTGTCATGGCACCACAGCTCTCCAACAGAGCTGGGAATTTATCATATGGGACGGATCCCGTGCAGAAACAAAATTTTAAAATCCAGTAAAAGCCTACAAAAGCAGGTTGATTTTCAGACACGTTGGGGTTAATAAGCATTAATGCGACATTAACTCGAACGGAAACTTGACACAGCCTGCTCCTTTTTACTTTCGGGATTTTCTGAAAGTAGAAAGGAGTGAGTGAGTTTTGTCTACTTTCCGTTCGGGTTAATGTCACATTAATGCTCATTACCCCTTACACTGTGTGAAAATCAACCCACTTTGCGGGTTTGTCCACTTTCTGTTCGGGTTAACTCCCGACATTGTCTGAAAATCGACCTGCTATTGAGGGTTTGTTCCAGTTTAAATTCAGTTTGTGCATAGGATCCATGTGATAAACTCCTTGGTTTCAGCACTGAACTACGACACTGGACTATGACACTAGGTGTATCCACACTGCTGAAATAAAGCAATTTGACACCGCTTTAACTGCCGTGACTCTCCTACAGAATCCTAGCATTTGTAGTTTGATGGGGCACCAGAGCACACTGACAGACCAGGCTGAATGCCTTACCAAATTACAAGTCCCAGGACTCCACAGGAGGGAGCCCTGACAGTTGGCATGGTGTCAAACTGCTTTATTTCTGCAGTGTGGATGCACCCCTTTCACTTGTCTCTTCTTCATCATTAATACCTTTCCCCATTTTAGCCATACTCGGAGTTTGGCAGCGTTGCTGCCAACATTTTCACAAGTAGGGAGTGGTTTTTGCATACATTTGACTGCTCTAATGCTGCCTTTGTCCTTTCCTGAAGGTTAAGCTGCACAGGTACAGAGCAGGGCTGGGTTTTTTCCTGGCCAGTTGGCAACCTGTAGAAATGCCAAACCATGGCTTAAATCTGGTTTAAAGCCTGAAAAAAACTGATTTTAAGCCTGAAACACACTCACCCTTTACTGGGACCCCTTTCATGTTAATCCCTGATGATTGCATAGTAGCTGGGTCAGTGGTGAAGGAGAGGCACTCTGCATAGGCCCAGGAGCACTGTGGCTGCATCTGCACTGCAGAAATAATCCAGTTTGACACCACTTTAACTGCCATGGCTCAATGCTATGAAATCATGCAATGTGTAGTTTGTTCTGGCACTAGAGCTCTCTGACAGAGAAGACTAAACATCTCACAAAACTACAAATTCCCAGAATCATTGAGCATTGAGTCATGGCAGTTCAATTAATGCCAAAGTGGATTGTTTGCGCAGTGTGGATCCAGCCTATGTCACTTATTTTGTAGTCTGACTCTGTCTGAGGCAGTTTCATCTAGTTCCAAGAGAGGCAGACAAATCTCAAGCACAATATAGCTTCTCATGAATAAGTGCTGCAGAAAGTGCTTTTTGGAAGGTCCACTTGGCATGTCTTGTATCTGCAACCCTGCAAGGTAGGACTGGTTGCAAGCCTGTATTTCTCGGAAGCACAATATTACAGAAACTGGGAATTCTGGATATAGTTTGTGTGTGTGTGAAGAAGACTAGAGTCCTTTCCAAAAGTTTCCTTTGCTAGTGTCTTTGCCAAGCAGCCCAGTGCCTCAATGGCTCTCAGACTAGGCAAGTGATGGTGAACCTTTTAGAGGCCAAGTGCCCAAACTGCAACCCAAACCCCAGTTATTTATTGCAAAGTGCCGTATCTCTCTGGCTTTCTAGTAACAAACTCTGGCAAATTCTGTGCTGGGGCAATGGCACATGTGCCCACAGAGAGGGCTCTGAGTGCCACCTCTGGCACGCATGCCATAGGTTCGCCATCATACTCAGAAATAATGAGCTGCTTTGAAAATCAGTCCTCTAATGTCAAGGTTAGAGCAGGGATGGGAATCCTGTAGCTCTCCATATGTTGCTGGACGGGATATCCCAGCATCCCTAACCAAAATAGCTAGTGATTAGGAATGCTTGGAAATGCAGTCCAAAAATATCTAGAGAGCTACATGACTCCTACTTCTAGGTTAACATTTTTATAGGTGCATCCACACTGCAGCAATAAAGCAGTTTGACGCTATTTTAATTGCCATGACTGTATCTGACAGAATCCTGGGATTTGTAGTTGGGTGAGGCACCAGAGCTCTCTGACAGACCAGGCTGAATACCTCACCAAATGACAAATCCCAGGATTTTGTCACACAGAGCCATGGCACTTAAAGTGGTGTCAAACTGCTTTATTCTTCACCCCAGTTTGCAACTCAATGAAGCTTATAAAAATTTTTAAAACTTCTCTCCAAAATACACTGCAGAAATAATCCAGTTTGAGACCACTTTAACTGTCCTGGCTAGAGAATCCTGGGAATTTTAGTTTGTTGTGGCTCTCTGACAGAGAAGGCTAAGGATCTCAGAAAACTACAATTCCCAGAATTCCCTAGCATTGAGCCTGGGTGGTTTCAAACTGGATTATTTCTGCAGTGCGTTTTGGCACTCAGTTAAAAATTCACAAAATGGAAAAATTAAAACATTGATTAAGGGTCCTCCAGACAAGGCAAAATGTGTCAGATGGTTGCAGTATTTGTTGCTGTCATTCAGGATTTCTTCGTTTTTAAATATCCAAATAATGTTTCAATGATCCCAAAATATTTTCTGACAGTCCTCTGCAGCCACTGCAACATTTTATTCCCATCTTTATGGGTTTCCTTTTCAATTCCAAGACATATTGGAATTAGACGTATTCCTGTAGTTTGAACACATTGCTCCGAGTCCTGATCTCTGGAGCAGCAGAAAACAAGCTTACTTTATCCTCAATGTGACATCCCTTTGAATAGTTAAACAGGGCTATCATATCACCTCTTAACCTTCTCTTCTCCAGGCTAAACATATCCAGCTCTCTAAGTCTTTCCTCATAAGGAATGGTTTCCAGGCTTTGCACCATTTTGGTCGCTTTCCTCTGGACATGCTTCAGCTTGTCAACATCCTTCTTGAATTGTGGTGCCCAGAACTGGACACAATATTCAAGATAAGGTCTGACCAAAGCAGAATAGAGTGGCACTAGCTGTGACTGTCCCTGACAAATCCGGACAATTGGAGGGTATGTCTCCGTTGTTACTGGAATCGCTTCTCATACTGCCTTTGACTGCAAGCCAAAAAATGATTCTCCACGCTTGTTCTTGGAAACCTGTTGGATGATGTGAGCTGCTTGCTAAGGAGGCTGCAACTGTATTAATTTCTCCTTGAGACAGGAGCCAAGCCAGCATTTTTATGATGAGATACGCCTTCCCCTTTGAAGGGCGAGATAGGACTCCTGCTGAGAGATTGGAAAACGCTTCTCCCATTCAGCATTGGGTGGGGTGGCACAAGGGGAGAGAAGGGAATTAAAGAGGCAGAATGATTGTTTGGGGGAACTTTGCCTGTGTTTGGAGCAAGGGGTGAGTGAATCCATCGAGTCTGGGACACATGGGACTTAAGGGAGAAAAGGCAGTGGCATCACTAGGGTTGGCGTCACACAGTGCAGTAACTCACGATGTCACACACTCCCATTGACCATCTCCGTTTCCGCACCATACAGAATCTTTAGTAATGCTTTTCGTACTAATGTTAATCGTAAATCGTAATTCCCGTATCTCACCAAATGTAATGGGAATAGTGGTGACAGAGACCATGAGCAAAATTTTTAAAAATATTCCTTTAAATTCCAATACCATATGCATAGATAGTCTAAATGTATTGGCATTTATTATTATTATTATTATTATTATCATCCCGCCTCTCCCTATGGATCAAAGAGGGTTAGAGTAAAAAGAAGTAAAAATACACAGCAGAACATAATCAAAATTACACAAAACAACCCTCCACCAACATCAAAATAAAACAATCAAATTACAAGTTCAATATTAAAATTAGCTATAAAACAATTAAAAGATGGGCAACAGGAGTAGAACAACTAGGTATCACATAGGTCACAAGGGCGCGTTACAGACCGCCCCTTTGAGGCGACCTGTAGGCGCTGCTTTCCCCGGTGTATCGGGGCCTCAGCTGCCAGACTGGCAGCCTCTGAGGCCCCGATCTGCCGCTTTCCAGGCTGCGGGGAAGCGGCAAAAGGCCGCTTCTCTGCAGCCTAGAAAGGGGTGTCCTTGGGGCTTCAAGCCCCAAGGACAGCCCACGGTGGCAGGGAGGAGGAGAAAGGGGCCGCTTGGCCCCTTTCTCCCTTGCATTGCTGGGCACAACCATCTGAAGGCTGCGCCCAGCAATGCAAACCAGGAAGGAGCTCTGAAACGGAGCTCCTTCCTGCTCTGTGGAAAGGGCGCACTAAGAGTGACGACGTCACGTCCGCGCCGCCCCGTATAGAGGCGGCGTGGTCGTGATGTCGTCATGGCGGCCCCCATGTGGAAGGGGCGCCGCCATTTTGTACGGACTCAGTCCGTACTAGGGTTAGGGGCATCCGGAAGTGATGCCCCTTTTTAACCCTAGTACGGACTGAGTCCGTACTTAAAGGCCCATCTGTAACGGGCCATAGTGTCAGGTGGTAAAAGTGCAAATCTAGTCAGATGTGTTAGTAAAAAATATAAAAGAATAGAATTTAAAAATAAACCTTGCTGTCTCTGCTTTTTCCTTCCACTGAGCCTTGCTGCCCCACTCACAGCATCTCTTCTGCTGAGCTCCAGGGTTTTAAAGGGATGCAAGTGAACACCATGACATTTCCACCAAAAAGCAGATATTTGAGGAGCAATGGTCTCACCCGGTACAGTTCATGCAGTGACACCTCTCTTTAAGTTGTTACCTGGTACAGTCTGCATCACCTGCAGCTACCTAGTGTCATCCCTGGGCAGGAGAAGACTAGTTGTTGTTGTTGTTGTTGTTGTTGTTGTTGTTGTTGTTGGGTGCCTTCAAGTAGCTTCCGACCTGTGGTGATCCTATCATGGGGTTTTCTTGGCAAATTTCCTCTCAAAGGGTTTGCCTTTGCCTGCCCAGAGGCTGAAAGAGTGTGACTTGCCTAAGGTTACCCAGTGGGTTTCATAGTCAAACTGGGATTTGAAACCTGGTCTCCACAGTCCATTGCTCAAGCCACTACGCCACACTGGTTCTCTACGGAACTGGACAACTATGGAACAATTTTTGAATTCATCCTATATCTATGCATTTTATTTTATTTTTTCTCCCTAAGTGCAGTACCTTTTGAAATTCACTTTGTTAGCTTTGGCCCAGCTTTCTAATCTATTCAGGTCATTTTGAATTTTGATCCTGTCATCTGGAGTATTAGCTATTCCTCCTAATTTGGTGTCATCTACAAATTTGATAAGTATTCCCCCAATTTTTTCCTCCAAGTCATGGATAAAGATGTTGAATAGCACTGGGCCCAGGACAGAGCCCTGTGGGACCCAACTGGTCACTTCTCTCCAGGATGAAGAGGAGCCATTGCTGAGCACCTTTTGGGTTTGGCCAGTC
This sequence comes from Sceloporus undulatus, assembly GCF_019175285.1. Classification (NCBI taxonomy): domain Eukaryota; kingdom Metazoa; phylum Chordata; class Lepidosauria; order Squamata; family Phrynosomatidae; genus Sceloporus; species Sceloporus undulatus. The sequence continues at coordinate 247,373,340 of NC_056525.1, forward strand.
AACCAGTTACAAAACCATTTAATAGTTGCCTTGTCTAGCCCACCTTTTACCAGCTCATTTGCAAAAATGTCATGGGGAATCTTGTTTATTCTAAGCCCCCTTTGTTTCCATGCAAATAAGTTGAAGCTAAAATACAATAAACCACCAACATTGTAAAGCAGATCATGGCCCAGGCAGGCAAGTTGCCAGCCTCTGCCACACCCACATCTGGCACAGAATTACAGAAAACAGGACAGAGATCTCTTCCTTTCAGCCAGAGGCAAAGCTTGGGAGAGTTGTTTTTGGGCACTGCAGCTCACAGAATTAGGATGGCCAAGACAAAAAGCACATTTTCTAAGCAAAGGCAAAGTCACTCTTTCATTAGCCACTGCCACCTTCATTCATAGTCATTCACCCAGACTTCCATGTTGCACAAACAGAGGGTGGAAAGAGGCCAGCTGCATTTCATGAAAGTCTCTCAGGACAGAGGAGGACCCCTGATGGGGGAGGCCAGTGGTCAAGGCATGGAGTGGCCAGACAGATGACTTTCGGGAAGCCCAGGAGCCACAGATCAAGCTGTATCCTTTGCAGAGACTGTACACAGCCAGTAATGGAGGGATTAATAGTGACATAAGAGCCTTCACCTTGAGAATCCCCAGAAACACAACCCAAGAGAGTCCCAAAGTGCAGGCAGCTTTGTTGATCTATTTATAGATAAAGATATTTAAGAAAGGGTCCTCTCTGAGTTTGGAAGCTAAGCAAAGCCCTAGTTAGTACTTGGATATGAGACCACATACCAGGTGCTGTAGGTTCTTAAATTAGGATTGGATTGGCATGTTTTGCCTCAACATCACTTAAACTTTTCCCAATGCAAAAGCATGAAAGCTTCCTGAGAAATTCAGTGTCCTCTGCCAAACAAAGGGGCCTGTGACCTCACAAGAATGGAGACATATTGAACTGCAAAAAGAGACTTTTTTGTGTTGCAAATGGATGTTAAATTTCCTGCACTTTGAGAATCTCCCAGCAGCCACATAGCCAGAAGAAAGAGGTGTGCAAGCTTGCAAGTAATACTCCTCCATACCATCTGAACCCAGAACACCTTGCCGGATGAAGAAACCAGTGGAGCTTTGAAAGCTCGCAACATGTATATTGGGCATTTTAGTTGGCCCAGTTTTGGTTGCTGTAGTAGGGTATATTTCTGAGGAAGGAGCTGGCAAAACTGCCTCTGAGAGTATTCTTTGCCTTAAAAAACCCAATGAAATTGATGAGGTTGTCACAAATTGACAGGCAGCATACACGAATAGTGGTCCTGTTACCAGGAGCGGCTCTTTTGTAAAGCTAATGGTTCTTGCCAAGTCAAGACTAAGCCACCCACAAATACTTGGATTGCTACAAAGAAAGTTCACAACAATGCATTGTTGTTAGGAAAAGCCATTTCCCTCCAGCTATTGTGGGGATCAGTGGCATCTGCTGATACTGATGCCTCTTTCTTAAGCCAGTTCAAAGGGAAGGAGAAAGGTGTCTTTGGGCAGACACTTTGGGCATCCTTTCCTCTTCCTTTGCCCTGGTGACTGAAGGAGCTGATCTAGCAAAACACAGACCTTTGAACTGAAGGGAGATTTACCAAACAAATCTTCAGTCCAGAGCCAGTGAGAACCCAATTTGGGAGCAAAATCTCCATCCTCTTGACCTTTCTTTCCAAGATTAAGTTTTCTCTTTCCTGCACATTTCAGCCTGTGTAATATTGTCCTTCTGGTTATTATCACTGTTTATTGCCTTGGTGAACAAACAAGCTACTCATTATCCCCCTGCAAAGAGACATCTTCCGTCAGTATCACTGTTTTCTGATTAACCAGCAAAACGTAATTGGTTGCATTCAGGCAACCAGAACAATAACAAAAAATATTAAGGATAGGCCTTTTTGAGTCCTTAGGGGTGTGTCCACACTGTGGAAATAATGCAGTCTGACACCACTTTAAGTGCTGCAGCTCCATGCTATAGAATACTGGGATTTGCAATTTTGCAAGGTCTTTAGCTTTCTCTGCCAAAGAGAGCTGGTGCTTTGCAAAACTATAATTGTTTTTAATTGTTTTTAATGTGTTTTTAATTGTTTTGTAAGCCGCCCTGATCGTTGGAAGGGCGGGGTATAAATAAAAATTTTATTATTTATTTATTATTTATAAACCCCAAAATTTTGGAGGATGGAACCATGGCAGTTAAAGTAGTGCCAAATGTCATTATTTGTACAGTGCAGATGCACCCTAAGTTAAGGAAAAGAAGCAGGTGGAGGGATCTGGCTTCTGCTAATACTTGTTGCCCAAAGAAATGGTGACTGCAAAGCTAGTTGCTTGCTGGCTATTTCCACACAAACAGATTTCGCTGGGAGCTTCTGTGTCATTGGGACATTCTATGATTCTATGATAGTGAACCCACTCCTGGTTTTAATCCAAACTTTAGAGGCACAATCCAAGGAAGGGGATTTAATTGTTTACCATGCTCCTCTAAAGTCTATCCTCAAACCCAGTGTGAATTCATTCCCACCCCCATGGAATCCCATATTCTCCTAGTCCCATATTTTCCTTAATCCTTCAGTCTCAGAAGTTGCTTTTGTTCTTTGGACTGGAAGCACAATATGCCAAGACTCTTCCCACAAGAAACAATGCTGAGTTTTCGTCTGCAGCATGCACACCGTGCCACAGACCTGTGAGTGCTCTCTAAGTGACTGTCACAATCAAAGCTTGGTGGGGAGACCCTTGTGAGCCCCTTGAGGCAGGGCCCCTGTTCCAGCAGTTACTTGGCCAACAGTGTCAGCATGGCAAACTGCGTGTATGGTAACAACACTCAATTCTTTTTAACAATTTAACCATTCTTTTTAACTAGAAGCCACCTGGAGTCCCAGTCTTGGAAAAGAGGCACAGAGGAGCCATTGTGGAGTATCGGTTTGAGCACTGGACTATGACTCTGGAGATCAGCATTCCATTTCCTGCTCAAGCATAAAAACCGACTGGGTGAGGTTGGCTGAGTCACACTCTCTCAGCCTCATAGGATGGCAATGGCAAATCTTCCCTGGAGAAATGTGCTAAGAAAACCCTATGATAAGGTTGCCTTAGGGTTGCCAAAAGTCAAAAATGACTTGGGGACACGCAACAACAGCAATAACAAACCAATCGATCAATCGACCAACAGACAGACAGACAGCATCCAAATAGAACAGTGATATCTTTATTGAGCCAGCCAAATGCAAAAAACACACGTTGCAAGCTTTCGAAGCTGCACTGACTTCTCCATCAGACAAAGATGTTAAACAGAAGCCAGTGAAGCTTCAAAAGCTTGCAACATGTATTTTATTTATTTATTTATTTTGCATTTGGTTGGCCCAATAAGGATATCACTGTTTGGTGGATTTTGGATGTTATTGTACTTTGCTACATGGCCAAGATAGCTACCCCTGGATAAGCAGATAGATAGATAGATAGATAGATAGATAGATGATAGATAGATAGATAGATGCCAGCCACAGATGCTGGCGAAACGTCAGGAAGAAACTCTTCCAGAACATGGCCACATAACCCGATAGATAGATAGATAGATAGATAGATAGATAGATAGATAGATAGATAGATAGATAGATAGATAGATAGATAGATAGATAGATAGAT
>NC_056525.1:247376987-247383283 GCF_019175285.1 Sceloporus undulatus
GAGACCAGGGTAGACAAGATGAAAGGAAAGGAAAGGAAGGGGATGAGAGATGATAGATGATAGAAGAAGAGGTGAGGTGAGGTGAGACAAGATAAAAGGAAAGTAAGGGAAAGGGAAAAGGAAGAAGGCAAGAGCTATCTGAAACATTTTTTCCTTTCCCAAAAATCTGAAGCAGCAACGTTGCTTCTTGCATCCTAACATCAGATAGACATGACTTCCCCTCCCTGTTTCTTCCCTTGGAACAAGCTCAAGAGCTACACAAAGGATGAGAGAGAAAATGGATGGGGGACCAAGGTGACCCTGGAATTTGAACTGGGCCCCTCTCTGCCATGTTGAACCCTCTGAGGAAGGATGCTCTCCTGCATCCTTGCTTTGCCTGCTTGGCAAAAGGATGATGAGCAAAAGCAGTGCAGCTCCTTACCTCTCTCCACGCAGAGCAGGGCTGCCAGCAGGGCTGCCAAATAAGCCTTCATCCTTCCTGAAGGAGAAAGGTATGCCTTTGCAATCCAAGACAAGTAGATAAGCAAGCAAGGCAGGCAGGCTGAGCTGTTCCTGGGGGAATGACAGAAACTGCTCCAAAAGCTGCCTTTCTCTTGGATGTGGGCTGTAAAAAATGATGTGGCAGAGGAGGAGCTGGGAGGGGTGGGGATTTAACCACTGCACTAGGCCTCCTCAAGCTGGGTTGCAGATGTGCAGAATACATTCCATCAAAGGGGCTTGTCCATGGGTTAATTTATTGTTCATTTTTAATTGGCGCCAATGACTCAGTGCCAAGCCAGGGAAGAAGTGCAGGCTGGAGAGGAACAGTAGTTCATTCTTCCCCTGCCACCAAAGGGGAACAAAGAGCCAGGCTGTGTGCCAAGCTCTCGGCGAGACTTATTTATGCACAAGTGTACAGGCCACATTGATTGAGAGGGCTCTCAACCAGGCAGGGAGGAAAGCTGTGCCCATCCAAAAAGCATCCAGAGGGCCCTTTGTGGAAGCTGGCACAAGAACAGCAGGAAAGAGAAGAGACAGAGAGGGCCATAGCTCAGGGTTATTGTTGGGAAACATGGCTTTCTTGAGGCTACAGCTCCTGGCATGACCCCACCTGGCACTGGCCAAGGGCTTGGGTGCCATATCATCCATTATCACTATAATCATAGAATCATAGAGTTGGAAGAGACCTCAAGGGCCATCCAGTCCAACCCCATTCTGCCATGCAGGAACTCTCAGTCAAAGCATCCCCGACAGATGGCCATCCAGCCTCTGTTTAAAGACCTCTAACGAAGGAGACGCCACTACACTCTGAGGAAGGAGTGTGTTCCACTGTCAAACAGCCCTTACTGTCAGGAGGTTCCACCTAATGTTGAGGCGGAATCTCTTTTCCTGTAGTTTGCATCCACTGTTCCAGGTCCTAGTCTCTGGAGCAGCAGAAAACAAGCTTGCTCCCTCCTCAATGTGACATCCCTTCAAGTATTTAAACAGGGCTATCATATCACCTATTAACCTTCTCTTCTCCAGGCTAAACATCCCCAGCTGCCTAAGTCGTTCCTCATAGGGCATGGTTTCCAGACCCTTCACCATTTTGGTCGCCCTCCTTTAAACACACTCCAATTTCTCCATGTCCTTTTTGAATTGTGGTGCCCAGAGCTGGACACAATATTCCAGGTATCTAAACCGACATCTGTTCACAATAGTGGCACTATTGATCTAGACACTATACTTTTATTGATGCAACCTAAAATTGCATTGGCCTTTTTAGCTGCCACATTGCACTGTTGACCCATGTTCAACTTGTGGTCTACTTGGACTCCTAGATCCATTTCACATGTTGTCTTGTTCAGCCAGGTGTCCCCCATCCTATATCTGCATTTTTCTGCCCTAAGTGCAGTACTTTACATTTCTATGCATTGGAATTCATTTTGTTAGCTTTGGCCCAACTTTCTAATCTATTAAGGTCATTTTGAATTTTGATCCTATCCTCTGGAGTATTAGCTACTCCTCCTAGTTTGGTATCCTCTTTCTTTGTTGTCGTGCCCAATGCTGGCTGGAAAAAAAGCAGAACCATCTTGCATTCCTTATTATAAAAAACAGTAAAGACAGAACCAACGTGGAATAGGGGTTTCAGCATTGAACTATGGCTCTGGAGAACAGGTACAAACAAAAATCCATCAGTGATACCTTTACTGGCCAACCAAAAGGCACAATATACTTGTTGCAAGCTTTCAAAGCTCCATGGGCTTCTTCATCAGGCAAGATATTACAAACCAAACAGGCAGGGGAAAAATTGGAAATGTTAGTCAGATGTCTGCATGTTGCTTCAGTCCTTAGCAAAGATGTTGTGATGAGATTGAGAAGGGTATCTTTTGTGCAGACAAGCTCCTCTTCTTTCTGGCCATGGGGCAATAGGGAGATTTGCAAAGTCCAGGAAATTTAAAGTCCATTTGCATCTCAACAGGGATCCCTCTTTTGCAATCCAATATGTCTCCATTCCAGTGAGGTCACAGAAGTCTCCATGTTTTTGCATCAGGAACATTTTGGTGAGGTAGAGGTGCCCTGGAGAACAGGGATTGAATCCCAGCTTGACCCTGTAACAGCAAGTCACACTCTCTCAACCTCAGAAGATGGCAATGGCAAACCCCCTCTGAAGAAACCTGCCAAAAAAAACCCGTGATGTGAGTCAGAAATGACCTGAAGATACAAAACAACAACAAAAGAGAGAAGTTTCCTACTAGATTCTTTCAGAAAGGAAATTCCAAGGTTCGAGGCATGGGGTGGAGAGGTTACAGTCACATTGCTGCATAACACAAATTATAATAAACTGGTTTGGAAACCTAGTTTGCCCCTCTCCTAGGTTTTGTGATGGGCCAGCTTGGCATGCAGTCCTTAAATGAGTTTAAATTAAAACCTTACTGATTTTGCCTTAAGCTCCAGACACTGACTGCTGCTTGCAGAGAGCCAGGGAAACACCCAGAGGAGGATGTGGCTGATGCTTTCTGCTGTGTCTGCAGCAGACGTGGGCTGGTTTCCGCTTCACACAGTTCTGCAGTTTGCCATTTTAAACAAGATCACTTCATCTCAAGAATTCAAGAAACCCAGAGTTCTTTGCCTAAATTCTAGTATTTATTTACAATATTTCTACTCTGTCCATCAGACAAAAACTTGTCCTTTTCATGATTTGTAAGTTGCAAAGTGGCTTTGGTGTTTGTTGTTGTGTGCCTTCAAGCCATTTCTGACTTATGACAAACCTAATGCAAACTTATCACAGGGTTTTCTCAGGGCTCATTCACATTACAAAAAAAATCGGTTTTGAAACCGATTCAATCACGTGAAGTTCCTACTCACCCCGAATCTCACACAAGCGAATCTGGGGCTTGCACACCCGTTCCGTGTTAAATGGCCCCTAGCGCGGGTCTTTTGAAATCGGCGCAAATACCGTTTCTTTTGAAAAACCCCGGTTCCTGGGAATGAGAACTTTGGCCTCGATCACGATCGAGGCAAATTGAAGGAGGGATTTAGGTCAGAGGGTGGGCAAAGGGCAAGGCATTTCCTCCCCTCATCGGAGGTGAGGGGGAGGAGGAAAGAGCCCTGGGCAGAAGGGAGCAAGGGAAGGCATTCTTTAGGAGCCTCTTTTCCCTGCATCCCCTGCCCAAAGCCCTCTGTCGCTGGGCATTCCTTCCCTTGCAGGAGGAAAAAATCAGGTCATGAACGGAGCTCATGTCAGGCAACCCCCCCTTCAGGCCCTTCACCATTTTAGTCGCCCTCCTTTGGACACTCTACAGTTTCTCAATGTTTTTTTTTGAATTGTGGTGTCCAGAACTGGACACAGTATTCCAGGTGAGGCCTGACCAAAGCACAACTTCACAACCCTGCCTCATTGCTGGCCAAAAGCATACTTCATTCTCCTAACAGCCTCATTGCCTTCCATTCCTGCAAGCATTATATTTAGCCTAACCGGGATTTTCCCTGAATCCCAGTTGCAAAACCTGTAGGACTAGCCCATCAGGGAGACTCTAATGAGAATGGGGGAATAGGAAAGGAGAGAATGTTGCAATGGGAGGCGGAGGGCAGGAAACTTATAATGAAGCAAGCTGACTCACGTGGAAAACTTGTTGGGTTGAATCTATTCTGATGGGAGAAGGTGGGAGAAGGCGGAAGGAATAATAGGATTCCTTGCAACCCAAGAGAGACACAGAAACTCAGTATGGAATCCTTCTGCCTCCCTAGTTTCCTCTTTGCATTTTCAGAAGGCCTGTCCACACTGCAAGTACATATCAGTTTGGAACTATTTTAATTACCCTGTTTCCTCCCATAGTAGAGTAGATTCCAAGAGTCGGCATTGTGTTGTGGTCTGAGGGTTGGACTATGACTCTGGAGACCAAAGTTCAATTCTACACTCAGCTATGAAACCTCCTGGATGATCTTGGGCAAGTTACATTCTCTCAGCCTCAAGGGAAGGCAATGGCAAACCTCCACTGAACAAATCTTGCCAAGAAAACCCCAGGTAGGGTCACCATAACTCAGAAATGACTTGAAAGCACACAACAACAAACAACAGAGTAGATTCCAGAGAGCCAGTGTGGTGTAGTGTTTTGCATGTTGGATTAGAGCTGCATCGTTACTGCAAAATTAATGCAGTTTGAAACTATAGTTTTTTGAGGGTTTTTCAGGCTATGTGGCCATATTTTGGACGAGTTTGTTCCCTACGTTTCACCAGCATCTGTGGCTGGCATCTTCAGAGAAAGCTGGCATGGAAGCATTCAAACAAACTTCTAGAACATGGCCACATAGCCAAAAAACCCCACAAAAAACTATGGATGCTGGCCATGAAAGCCTTTGACTTCACGCAGTTTGAAACTTCCATGGCTCAATGCTATAGATTTCTGGGATCTGTAGTTCTGTGAGATATTTAGACTTCTCTGTCAGAGAGCGCTGGTGCCACAGCAAATTACAAATCCCAGGATTCCATAGAATGGAGCAAGGGCAGTTAAAGCAGTGTCAAACAGCATTGACCGTGCAGTGTGGCAGCAGCCTAGAACTCTGGAAGACCAGTGTTCAAATCTTCACTCAGTTATGGAAACCCACTGATTGACTATGGGCAAGTCACACACGTTCAGCCTCAGAAGAAAGTAATGGCAAACCTCCACTAAATAACCCCAGCCAAGAAAGCCCTAAGGCAAGGCCACCATTGTCTGCTCAGCCAGGGAATCACAAGTGAGTGGCCTTGGCAAGGCACATTCTCTCAGCCTCAAAGGAAGGCAACGGAGAACCTCCTCTGACAAAATCTTGCCAAGAAAAGCCCGTAATAGGTTTGCCTTAAAGTTGGACAAAGTCAGAAACAACTTGAATGCACTCAACAGCAACAAAGAGTAGATTCTAAGTTTGAAGGGACTCAGAGCCATTCCCATCCTCAGAGACCAAGGAGATTATCGCATAGCGTTCTCAGAACGTTCTGAGATGGAACGTTCTGGGAACAGATATTACCACATTGAGGAAAGTGGAATGTGATGGGAACGTGATGGGAACGCATTTTACCGCACAGCACATCCCTTTTCCTTGAGAACATTCCCAGAACGTTTTGCTGCAGCGCATGCGTATTCCGTTTTGTGGGCTGTGTACTGATGACGTCTCCACTCTGTGGTTGTTTTGACTCCATATAACTTGGCTAACAGGCTCGGGAGGCGCTGCTCCCAGGAAAGAGGAAAAAGGGGGGCTTGGGGCTTGGAGCTCGCCTCTCCTGAGTCCCTCGGCTTACTGAAATCCCCCACCTCCCTTCCCCATAGGAATCAATCCAAAAACAGAGTTTAAAAGGAGCAGAGAGCCCTATGGGTCTGCATCTGGGGAGGAAGAGGTTGCTTGGCTATGGGGATATCCTACCATCTCCTTCTCTCTCTCTCTCTCTCTCTCTCTCTCTCTCTTTCCCCATAGAAATCAATCCAAAAACAGAGTTCAAAAGGAGCAGAGAGCCCTATGGGGAGGCAGAGGTTGCTTGGCTATGGGGATGTCCTGCCATCTCCCTCTCTCTCCTCTTTCCCCATAGGAATCAATCCAAAAACGGAGTTTAAAAGGAGCAGAGAGCCCTATGGGTCTGCCTCTGGGGAGGCAGAGGTTGCTTGGTTATGGGGATGTCCTGCCATATCCCCCTCTCCCTCCCTCCCTCCCTCTCTCTCTCTCTCTCTCTCTCTCTTTCTCTTTCCCCATAGAAATCAATCCAAAAACAGAGTTCAAAAGGAGCAGAGAGCCCTATGGGGAGGCAGAGGTTGCTTGGCTATGGGGATGTCCTGCCATCTCCCTCTCTCTCCTCTTTCCCCATA
>NC_056525.1:247383293-247415332 GCF_019175285.1 Sceloporus undulatus
AGAATCAATCCAAGAACGGAGTTTAAAAGGAGCAGAGAGCCCTATGGGTCTGCCTCTGGGGAGGCAGAGGTTGCTTGGTTATGGGGATGTCCTGCCATATCCCCCCCTCTCCTCTTTCCCCATAGGAATCAATCCAAAAACACAGTTTAAAATCTCTCCCAGATGCAGACCTATAGGGCTCTCCTCTGCTCCTTTTAAACTCCGTTTTTGGATTGATTCCTATGGGGAAGGGAGGTGGGGGATTTCAGTAAGCCTAGGGACTCTGGCCGGGAGAGTGCTTCTCAGCCTCTCAGATTCCCTTGGGAGGGAAGGAAGGCAAGCCCCTCTAGGACTTTGGAGGACTAAAGAGAAGGGCATTCTTTTAGCCAATCAGGAGACAGAGGAATGAGAGAACGGATTTGGGAACAGATAAGAATACTGCACAGACCTCTTTTGAAACGTTCTGAGAACGTTACAGCTCGCTGTTCCCTCCTGGAACACATGTGGAACACATTTGGAACGTTCTGGGAACCCGATGGGAACACATACGTGCGGTATACTCAAATGTGTTCCATTCCCATCGGGTTCTCAGAACGTTCTGAGAACGTAGTGCGGTATTCTTCAATGAGAGTGTGGCTTACCAAAGGTCTCCCAGTGGGTTTCCATGGCCGAGCTGGGATTTGCACCCTGGTCTCCCAATGTCCAAGGCCAACACTCACACCACTACACCATGCTCCTCAATTATGGGAATTATAGTTTTGGGACAATATATTCTGCTAGAAACTGTTAGATTTAATGGTAACCACTCATACAGTGTCAGTTCTGGGGTCACCTGAAGAGAGATATAGAAATCAAGTGCTCATCGAAGAAGACCAATGGTTTTAGAAGCAAGGATGCATTGTAATAATAATAATAATAATAATAATAATAATAATTAAAAAAATTTATTTGTATCCCGCCCCTCTGAGAACAATTGGGGTGGCTAACAAAGTTAAAAATACAAAGCAAATAAAATCCCTGGGTTTAGTAGGGCTGTTTCCTGAGTGGCGTCAGACTTTAGTAACCTAATTCTGGCTCCCCAAATGAAGAAACTTGAGATGGAGAAACAGGAAGAGACAACTCTCATGGTTAGGCACAAGGTTACTTATGTTTACAGGAATCCGTATCCATAAGTGTTGATCATCATTTTTGAGTAGGCGAGGATTCAGGGGATGGACCATCATAGTTCAGGGAGACTAAGGGCCTATATTTCACAGACCAAACCAGGACACATGTGGCCAAGCAGCATCAGAGGGTGGTCAAAAGGGCAAAAAGTATTAATGAGGAATTACACATGAGCTAGGAGAGTATGCAGTACAGCCACATCTCCACATTTGCAGCTTTGACTTTTGCAAATTTGATTATTTGCAGATTTGATTAATATGTTCTCTTTAGGAAATTCTAGGTCCTCCAGAGCAAGTCTGCTGGAAATTGACCCTAGAGTTGCACTGGAGCACTTGGAGATTACTAGGGAAAGCACTTCTCTAGGCAAGTGTAGATCCTCTAGCATGATTTTGTAGTCGCCTTCTGGCAGATATTGACCACAGAGTTGTGATGGAGAGGTGTTCTCTTTTTTGATTTGCAGTTTTTCCACTTTCATGGGGATCCTGTGCCCTTAACCCCAGTGAAAGTGGAGGGCCAACTGTAGTTTGCTTTTGCATGAGTCTACAGGGAAAAACAAAATTCATCCCTTTCCCTTCCTCTTCCTCCAACTAATTGAGTGGAAACTACTTTTGCCCTCAGTTTGTTGTTGTTGTTCTTTTTGTGTCTTCTAGTCATTTCTGATTTAAGATGACACTAAGATACTAAGACACTATGGGGTTTTCTCTGTAAGATTTACTCAGAGGAGGTTTGCCATTACCTTCCTCTGAGGCTGAGAGGATGTGACTTGCCCACAGTCAACCAGTGGGTTTCATGGCCAAGCCAGGAATCGAACCCTGGTCTCCAGAGTTGTAGTCCAACACTCAAACTGCTACGGTACTCTGTCTTACAGCAATGGAAGTAAACCGAGGACAAAGGGGGAAAGTGGGAGGAGGAAAGCGAAATCGGGACATTTTAAAAGCAGCTGAAAAGGTGGGATGGCAGAGGATTAATCAGGTGGCTGCCAAATCAGGACCGTTGGAGTCTTGGTCCTTCTTGTCGGTGGTTCCCAGGAAGCAGAATTCTCTTTGGAATTATTTCTTGACAGTAAAAGCTGTTCAACAGTGGAATATGCTTCCTTGGAGGGCAGTGGAATCTCCTTCTTTGGGGGTTTTTAAGAAGAGACTGGATGGCCATCTGTCATAAGGAAGACTTGGATTGTGTCTTTCTGCATGGCAGAATGGGGTTGGACTGCATAATCCTGGGAGAGATCCCACCATCCTTCGAGGAAATCTATTTCATTGTCTAACAGCTCTTACAGTAAAGAAAAGTTCTTCCTAATGTTTAGGTAGAATCTCTTATGATTTGAACCCATCAGTGGAGTTTATCACACGGGACAAATCCCCTGCAGTAACTAAATTTAAACTGAAAACAACCCCATTTACGGGTTGTTTTTCACATGACATTCAGGGTCAACCCAAACAGAAAGTTGAAAAAAACCTGCATTTGTGGGATGTTTTTCAGGTGACATTTGCTTGAAGGAGAAAACTAGATACTTTTGTCAAAACCAGCTACTTTTTACTTTCACTAAATTCCAAAAGTACAAATGAGCTTTCTGTTCAGATTATTTTCACGTTATTTCTCTTTCACGCTAACACATCTGACAAACAACACCCGGATTTTAAAATCCCATTTCTTTGTGGGATTTTACCAGTTCGCTTTCCATGTGATAAACTCCAGTTTATGTTCCAGCCTCTGGAACAGCAGAAAACAAGCTGCCTCTATCTTCTATATGACATCTCTTCAAATATTTTAAAATAGCTGCTGTACTGTTGTTGCTCACCCCATAGGGCTCCCGCTCCTAAAGGGTCATTCAGGTGCGGGACAGACCCCCTAAAAAGGGCGGCCTGCTGGTGGCCTAATTCTCTCTGGGGGGAAGCTACAGTCTCCAAACCACATGGCTTCCCTCCAGAGGAAAAAGAACTCGGAAAAAACAGGTTCTTTTAGCACCGCAGGGCAGACGTAACGAGTGTGACAATAACTCACTCATTATGTAAGTGACGTACGGCAATGTGCGGATGCCGCATGTTGCCTACGTCATAATGCTGGCGCCCGTATAGATGGGATGCTGCCATTATAGCACCGCCACACTGTGCTAGGGTTAGGGACCGTGTGGTTGCTGCGCGGTCCCTAACCTTAAAATCAGAGCCAGCATGGCGCATTTGGGCTGTCTGTTTTGGCCCTCAGATAATAAAAATAATCCAGGATGAATCTGGGTTGAATCTCTGTTGTTCACATGCATCCCAAATGGACCCGATTACCTTTGGAAGGACTGCCAAAAAAAAATCATTTAACCCGGGATAATTGATATCAGTTTTCCAGTCAAGTTTTTAAAAATGGTTTGCATCATTGACAGTATGAACAATCAATATGGATGGACTGGGAATAAAACTTTGCTTGCCTTGAATGTGTATCAAATACATTCGCATCGTCGATGCCATCTTTATTAACGTGTGAGCAACAGAACTTGCAGAGATACACAGAGATGCAGTTCCATAGTGTGAATAACAAACACAGAATGCATGAGTGAGATTATTTGCATCATTGCGCTAAATGTCTGAATGATCTCCAGAGCAGCCAAGTGAACACAACACACCTTTGTGTTCTCAGTGTCTACATAAAGTTTTACAACCTGGCAAGAACTCTGTGAAATTTGCAAAATCTTTCCTCTGCACAAAAGGGCTGGATTAGTTGAATTTTAAGCCCCATCAAGTGTGAGTCACTGGGGATTTCTCTCTCGAACTCAACTCAATGGAATAAACCATAGAATCACAGAAAAGTTTGATTCAGGCCAAGACTGCAGGCTTACTAGACCAAGAAGCATCTTTGGTGCCAAATAGAACAGATGGTGATTCAGAAGATGAGACACTGGCTTTGTTCCCTGCACTTGGATTCCAAATTAGGATAATGGGGATTTTTTGATGAACCTGACTTCCCATAGGTGTGGTGAAGGGGATTTATGGCTTGCTTGAGAAACACAAATAACATAATAACAGCTTAAGTAACAAACAGAAGAGGCAATTTAAGCTATTAAGGGGAAGCAGCAATAATAGAAGTGCAAGTAACGTGCATATTATCATCTTATGCTTGCAGGTGATCATTAACTTATGCATTTATGAGGTCATGAAAATATACCCATTTTTCCAAAGTATGGGTTAAATGTTATTTAAAAAATAAAAATATAAATTAGATAGCAGCACAAAGAGCCAGTGCAGTATAGAGCTCTAAATGTTTGTTTAGGACTCGGGGAGTTCAAATCCTTATTCAGCCATGAAACCCACTGGGAGACCTTCGGCAAAGCCCACTCTCTCCGTCTCCTCAGAGTTCACCAAAAATTAAAAATAATGATAGGTTTTGCCTTAGGGTCTTCATAACTCAGAGACAACTTGAAGACTCTCAAGAAGAATACTGATCATCTGGAGTGTGTCCTCACAAAGGACATTGACAAGCTGGAAGGTGTCCAGAGAAGAGGAAGCAAGATGTTCAAAGGTCTAGAAGACAAGTCTTATGAGGGTATGTTCAGCCTGGAGAATAGAAGACTGAGAGGTGACATGTTAGCCTTCTTTAAATATCTGAAGGGATGTCATAGAGAAGATGATACAAAGTTTTCTGTGGGTTTTTTGGGCTACGTGGCCATGTTCTAGAAGAGTTGGTTCCTGACGTTTTACCATTATCTGTGGCTGTCATCTTCAGAGAATGCACTCTCTGAAGATGCCAGCCACAGATGCTGGTGAAGTGTCAGGAATAAACTCTTCTAGAACATGGCCACAGAGCCCCAAAAACCCACAAAAATCTATGGATTCTGGCCATGAAAGCCTGTGACTTAACAAGATGATAGAAACTTCTTTTCTGCTGATCCAGATACTAGAACAAAAACCAATAGATTCAAATTACCAAAAGAAATAGAGAGAGAGAGAGAGAGAGAGAGAGAGAGAGAGAGAGAGAAATACTACCTAAACATTAGGAAGATCCTCTTGATGGTAAGAGCTCTTCAACAGTGGAATAGACTGCCACAGGGGATGGCGAACCCTCCTTCTTTGAAGGTCTTCAAACAGAAGTTGGATGACCATCTCCAAGGAGTGCCAACGAAAATGCAAACAAGCTGCATAAGAATGTGCAGTATATGCCTTAGTTCAAAAAGTTAGAAGACAAACATTTTGAAGCTTTTGTGTACACTGCAGAAAGAGGATGCACAAATAATTTTAGGGCCATGAGGCACACAAAGAAACATACATTTCTTATTTCTATTTTCACTGCTCTCTGGAGTCCTTCATTTTTAAAACTCCCCTCATATGGAGCCCTCTGCATTATTGATGCTCAGAGCCACTTGAGTGTGGAGAAAGCAAAGCACATTTCCTGTTGTAAACTCTACAGAACGATGTGTCAGAGAACTGAAACATGGAACATAATTTCCTTAAGACAGTGGAATTATGGATATTGTTCATCTCAAAATGAATTTTAGGTTCCAATTCTCTGAAACTATGTGGTGAAACAGTTTACTGCTATGTTGTCCAGCTAGCCAAGAACACTTCCACTCCAATGTACATCCGGTGAGCCATCATACAAGGTCATTTTGCACATCTTTATGTCACTACACAAGAGTTCGTGCTTGCTCAAAGCAGCACAAATGTTCAACTATTTCAACACACAAAAAAACCACCCCAAAAATTATTAAGCAAGGGTAAATGAAATACTTGGCACAGTGCCTTTTGAGAAGGCATCTGTCTGTTTCCAGTCAGCTTATGGTGCTGGGTACAAAAGAACTAAAAGGAGAAGATCTCAGTTGAAATATTGTGTCCAGCTCTGGGCAGCGTAGTTCAAGAAAGATATTTGTCAAGCTGGAATGTATTCAGAGGAGGGTGACCAAAGTAGTCAAAGGTCTGAAAACCAAGCTCTGGGGGATCTTAGTAGACCACAAGCTAAACATTGCTCAACAGTGAGAGGCCACAGCCAAAAAACCAAAATTTTTTTTAAAAAACTAATGCAATTCTAGGCGGTATCTACAAGAGTGCAGTGTCCAAATCACTGGAAATGATAATACCGTTATATTCTGTATTGTTCAGACCTCACCAGGAATACCGAGTCCAATATTGGGAACCACAGTTCAAGAAGGATATTGACAAGCTGTATTGTGTCCAGAGGACTGTGACTAAAATGGTGCAAGGTCTGGAAACCAGCCCATATGAGGAACGGTTTAGGGATCTGGTTATGTTTCGCTTGCAAGATGGAAAGATTGCAAGATGATACGATAGCCATATTTAAATACCGAAGGGATGCCATGTGGAAGATGAAGCAAGTTTGCTTTCTGCTGTTCCAGAGACTAGAACATAAATGAATGGATTCAAACTACAAGAAAAGCGATTCCATCTAACTGTTTTATTTGGCCTGTGTAGATGCGCGCTCAGACATATTCAGCCTGATGTAGAGAAGTTTAAGAGGTGAGAACCATATCTAAATAACTGAAAGGCTGTCCTGTGAAATATATAGAGAGATTGTTTTCTGCCGTTCCACAGGATATAACCTGAACTAGTGAGTTCAAATTATCAAAGGAAGGCCATGAATGGAAAACCTGCTCTGAAGAAATCTTGCCATGCAAACCTAGGGCAGAATCACCATACTTTGGCATTGACCTGATGGCATATAACAACAAAAACTATTCTATGAGAATATGTGACGGATTTATAAGAAGACTAAAAGCTATTGATCTATATATGACAGTGATGGTGAACCTTTTAGAGATTGAGTGCCCAAACTGCAACCCAAAACCCACTTATTTATTGCAAAGTGCCACATCTCTCTGGGTTTCTATAATGAACTCTGGCAAACTCTGTGATGGCACACATGCCCACAGAAAGGGCTCTGAGTGCCCCCCCCCGGCACCTGTGCCATAGGTTCGCCACCTATGGTCTATGACTTCTATGTTAATTCAAAAAATCTTAAAAGTAGACAATTTACATTGTTTTAATTGATCATCTGGCATCATTGGAGCTCTGGTAGCGCAGTGGTTAAATGCCTGTACTGCAGCCACTCACTCAAAACCACAATGTTGGGAGTTCAATAACAGGGAAAGGGCTCAAGCTCGACTCAGGCTTGCATCCTTCCAAGGAAGTTGCTAAAATGAGTCCCCAGATTGTTGGGGGCAATTAGCTTACACTTTGTAAACTGCTTAGGGAGTGCTTAAGTGCACTGATAAGTGGTATAGAAATGTACTTGCTATTGTTATTGCTATTGCTATCCTATCAGGCAGTTACGGTGTCATAAGGTAGATTTTCAAGCTCATAACTGTTTTGTGTTCACATTTATGACTATGACACCCTTGTCACTATGACAAATAACTATGAAATCCACCATCAAAGCCAGGAACAGTACAAAGAGTAAGAATTCTGTGGCACTGACAAGCAGGATATTGAAGGACAACACATCCAGCCCCATCACACCAGCAAACCAGGGTGCAGGGAGGGATCAGGACAGTACCCTACAGGGGATTCTTCTTATCTTTTTGCACTGTGACTTCCTGGCTGCCCCACCCCTCAGTCTTTCAGTCAGTACAGCCAAAACTAACAAAATGAATGTCAACAGGAAGAAATCTAAGATACTACACCTAGGGTGAAAAAAAATGAAATGCACAGATATAGAATGGGAGACACATGACTTGGCAACAGTACATGCAAAAGGGATCTAGGAGCCTTAGTGGACCACAGGTTGAACATGAGTCAGCAATGTGATGCAGCATCTTAAAAAGCCAATATGATCCTAGGCTGCATCAATAGCAGTATAGTGTCTAGATGTAGTGAAGTAATAGTTCCTCTCTATTCTGCTTTGGTCAGAGCTCAGCTGGAATACTGTGTCCAGTTCTGGGCACCACAATTGTTGAGAAACTGGAGTGTGTCCAGAGGAGGGTGACCAAAACGGTGAAAAGTCTGGAAGCCACCAAGTGCTATGAGGAGTGGCTTAGGGAGCTTGGTATGTTTTGCTGGGAGAAGAGAAGGTTAAAAGGCCTTTTTATGTTTAAATATATGAAGGGATGTCACATTGAGGATGGAGAAAGCTTGTTTTCTGCTGCTCCAGAGACTAGGAGCAATGGATGCAAACTACAGGAAAAGAGATTCCACCTAAGCATTAGGAAGAACTTATTGATGGTAAGAACTGTTTGATAGTGAGATGAGCTGCCTTGGAGATTGATGGACTCTTCTTTGGAGGTCTTTAAATAGAGGCTGGATGGCCGTCTGTTGAGAGTGCTTTGATTGCGTCTTTCTGCATGGTAGAATGGAGTTTGACTGGATGGCCCTTGGGATTCATAGAACCATAGAGTCCACAAGAGCCATCCAGTCCAACCCCATTCTGCCATGCAAGAAATCTCAATCAAAACATCCTCGACATATGGCCATCCAGCCTCTGTTTAGAGACCTCCAAAGAAGGAGACTCCACCACACTCTTCCAACTTTTCTACGATTCTATGAGCTGCCTGACTTTTTTTTTTATTAATTTTTATTATTAAAAAGAAAATACAACACAAACATATCACATACATATAAATTCGCATACATATACTTACATCTCAATCTACATACAAACTTTCATACTTACTTTACACACAGGTGAATTCATACATCTGACTCATACTCCTTCCAATTTCCCTTAAATTATCCTCCTATATCCTTCTAAAATAAACACCTTTCACAATCCTTCCTAAATAGCTTCCCTACTACTAAGTATCTCTATTCTACATCTTCTCTCTCTTCTCTATCTACATTATACCTCACTACTTACTCTCACCTTCTTCACTTACTTGTACTTGCTATTAAATTCTATCTATCTTCCCCTCTTCTCTCACCATTCTTCCCTTTCACTTTCCATTATCTTGCTCTCCAAGCATTCATACATTCACTGACTTCCTCCTATCTCCTGAGTTTTTCAGCTTTGTGACCTTCCGAGTTCAACTTTTTCTTAAGAAAAAGTGGATCTTATTTCCCTTTATTGATACCATGCTCCTTTCTTTCATATGTTTTCCCAATCAGCCGAGTTAAAATTACTTAGCTACTTAAATGAGATTACTGCTACCTTACCCCATTTCATCTCTATAAAGTTAATTACCTTACTCCACTCGTCCTCTGCCTGTATGCCATCATCATATCTCAGGGCTTTGGTTAGTCTGTCCATCATAATGGCCTCATAAAGTTTAAATACCCAGTCCTCCACATTTGGACTATTAGCGCTTTTCCATTTTTGTGCAAAACATATCCGTGCCATGGTAGTCAAGTAATATAGGATCTTCTTTTCTTTCCCTTTAATGTCATCATCAAACATACTCAATAGGAAAACTTCAGGTTTCAGTTGCACTTTTTTGTCCAAAATTTGATCAATCTGCCTGCTAATTGCCTGCCAATATTTCTTTGCCTCCTTGCATACCCACCAGCAATGGTAGAAGGTACCTACCTCTCTTTTACATTTCCAACATAGGTTGTTGTCTAATTTATAAATTTTCGCCATTTTTTCCGGGGTTACGTACCAATGAAAAAACATTTTATAGTAGTTTTCTCTCATATTCTGGGAAACTGTAAGCTCAAAATTGTTTTTCCATGATTTCTCCCATTGTTGTAATTTTATGGGGTGGCCAATCTCTCTTGCCCATTTGATCATATCTTCTTTCACGATTTCTTGTTCCATTTCAAATGTCAGCAGGATTTTGTAGATTTTCCCAATCAATTTCGAATCATTCTCCAATAATATCTTCCCTAAGTCCAAATTCCCTTGTGATGTAATTTAAGGTCCTTTATGTAATTTAAGGTCCTCTTTATATCTTAGTAAAATTTGGTTATATTCAAACCAGTTGATTTTCCAGCCCTCTTCATTAAGTTGTTCTTTAGATTTTAAAGTTATTTCCCCTCTTTCCGTTTCCAATAGATCACTATATTTGTACCATTCTATACCATCCACCACACTCTTCCAACTTTTCTACGATTCTATGAGCTGCCTGACTTTTAAGGTTGGCTTTAGGGGGTCTGAGTGGGAGATAGAGCATAGGCATCATGTGGATTTGACTGTATGCTACCCTGAGATCTTTGTATAGGGGGTGGGATATAAATATTTTAATACATAAATAGATAAATTCATAACAAATAAATGGATCACATGGCCTCAGTGGGTGGCAGGGCCATGCATTCTTGCATTGTGCAACAGCTATTCCAACTCTCCACCCACCGCTAAGGGCCACACATGCTGAATTTCCTAAACAACTCTCTTAGGTTTCTGCAATGGATGACATAAGCACCACAGGGCTTGTGTCTCCCTGAAACAAGATACCACCTTTGAGCAGCCACCAAGAAACTCTACCCACTAATGTAAAGCCAAAATGGGATTCTGGCCAAAGTGTTGCAGCTAGCAACTCCATGCTGAATCTCTTTATATTCAATTGCCCCACCCGTGACCTTCCTGTATTGATCAAGAAGGTCTCTAGGGAGGCTCCAGACAGAGGAGAGTACATCAATATGGTATACAAAGAGATCCTGCAGCACCTTTGAGAGAAAGTAGTTTGTAACAGAAGATTAGATTCAGGTCTAATCTTCATTGCAGAATTAATGCAATTTGATACCATTTGAACTGCTCTGGGTCAGTGCTATGAGATTCTAGGATTCCATAGCACACAACAAACCTTTTCATTAATGGAGAAAACCCGTCAATGGCTCCCGATATTGCTGCTTTTCCATTACTACCTCTGATGCAATATGTTTCCAAACAGGTATGTTCCCATTTCCTTCAATAGTGTCATTGCTCAAGAGAAACAGGCTGGTGTTATAAAGTCACAGCAGAAAGAGGCAGTAGAATAGTTTGGAGGACCCAGATTTGTAGTTTGAGGTAGGGCAGATGGAAAATTACAGGGTTAGCTTTCGGTTCAAACACACTTAGAGTTGCAGTGTCTTTCCTGGAGAATATTGAGCTGCTGTTTGGTGTGCTTACAGAATGCCATTTGTTTCCATTCAGTGGTAGTTCATGACATCCTTATCAATGGGGCAGTGCAACCATTTCTGGTTTTAGCCTGAGAGGAGCTATCCATGGTGCTTTTGATATTGACCAGCTAGATTGTGTCCAGAGAAGGGGACACCAAAATGGTGAAATGTTTGGAAACCATGTCCTATGAGGAGTGACTTAGGGTATGTTTAGCCTGGGGAAGAGGAAAAGATATGATAGCTCTATCTAAATATTTGAAGGGATGTCCTATTGAGGATGGAGCAAGCTTGTTTTCTGCTGCTCCAGAGAATAGGACCCATAACAATGAATGCAAGCTATGGGAAAAGAGATTCTACCTAAACATTAGGAGGAACTTCCTGGCAGTAAGAGCTGTTCAATAGCGGAACACACTCCCTGGGAGAATGGCAGAGTCTCCTTCTTTGGAGGTCTTTAAACAGAGGTTGGATGGCCATCTGTTGGGAGTGCTTTGCTGATGTATTCCTGCATGACAGTGGGTTGTACTGGAGGCCCTTGGGGTCTCTCCCAACTCTATCATTCTATGAAGCCAAGCCCTGAAATAGGTCCAACCCCTTGGAGAACTCCAGCCTCATAGCAAATTCACTGCTCCAATGACATGGAATCCACCTGGCACCACTGTTCTACTTGTACCGACTATATTCTTAAGTCAAAAAGCAAAAGCAAAGCAATTCTAATTCTCCTGTGCTCACCTAGTCAAAGGAAGCTTCCCTTTAAATACCCCCATTGCTCAAGGAAGATGTGACATTAGGGACTGAGTCTCAACCTGTTCTCTTTCCAGTTGGAATTCTGTGGGTTGTGTAGCACAATCTTATGTTTCTGTGCATATGCATCAGTGAAAATGAGCATCCCTTGCAATGCTCACCTGGACCTTGCTGAATTGACTGGAGAAATATTTGGATGCAGTGCAAGAATGAAACACCTATCCCAATCTGGAGAAACTGGTTACTACATGCCCAACTTGTTGCCTGCAGGTAGAGGTGAATTAAAGGCCTAAGTGCGCCTCGCACAAGTTCTTTGCAGGCAATAAAGTAGGTCAGTGTGAACCTGCTTGGTGGGAGAGTGGCATCACAACAACTCTGAGGGAGGGAGAAAGAGAGACTAATATGGCTTTGCTTGGGCTGACCGAGAAAAATGCTTGTACCACTTTAGAATGGTCTGCTTTGGTTTCAGGGACTTTCCTCCCAAAAAAAACCAAACCAACACAGTTTTTTTGTGGAGTTTTCGGGCTATATGGCTATGTTCTAGAAGAGTTAGTTCCTGACGTTTCGCCAGCATCTGTGGCTGGCATCTTCAGAGAATTCTGAAGCATTTGGATGGATGGAGTACTGAGCATTCTCTGAAAATGCCAGCCACAGATGCTGGTGAAATGTCAGGAACCATAACTCTTCTAGAACATGGCCCCATAGCCCAAAAAACCCACAAAAAACTACGGATGCCGGCCATGAAAGCCTTCAACTTCACAGTCTAGAAGGAGTCTATAGAAGGCCAATTTTGATACCTAGTCAAGGAAAAATAACACAGGTATCAAAATTGGCCTTCTATAGACTCCTTCTAGACTGTGAAGTTGAAGGCTTTCATGGTCAGCATCCGTAGTTTTTTCTAGGAGCACCCCCAGACTGCGAACACAGAATGAATGCAGTTTGACACGGCTTTGCCTACTGTGGCTCAATGCTATGGAATTCTAGGATTTGTAGTTTTGTGAGATATTTAGCCTTCCCTGGATGGAGCCATGGCCATTAAAATGGTATCAAACTGCATTTGCTCTGCAGTGGTGACAGCAGCCTTGGAAAGAAGGCTGAAGACTGAGCCCATTGTTTCCCAGAAGCTAAATGCATCATGTAGTTCTGTTTGTTAGATTCACCCTCAAAACTTGAAATAACTGTGTAGGCTTGTAATAAGGGTCCAGAATTTCCAGAACACAGTTGTTATCTCTTTCCTAACTCCAGATTTAATCATTGTTCCATTAGTTTCTCCACCTCCATGGCTACCTTCCAAGCACAAAGATGAAGAGGAGGGACAGACCACACCATGCCATCATGCCTAGTCTTGAATTGTCTGACAATGAACCCAAGCAAAGGGGTGTGGGGAGTGAACTCAAACAGAGGTATCTCTCATAACACCTTGCCTCTCTGTGAAAGGACTACTGAGTTAATATGTATTAAGTACAGTGGGCCCTTGGTATCTGCTGAGGTTTGGTTCCAGAACCTGCCATGGATACCAAAATCTGTGGATGCTCCATTCCCATTATACAGAGTAGTGTAATAAAATTGTGTCCTGTATATAAAATGCCAAAATCAAGATTTGTTTATTGAAATTTACATTTTTGTAAAACTTTAAGTACATGGATGCTTGAATCTGTGGATCGATTCCCAGCTCAGACTTGAAGCCCACTGGGTGACCTTGGGCAAGTCACACACTCTCAGCCTCAAAGGAAGGAAAACGCAACTCCCCTCTGAGAAAACATGCCATGAAAACCCTATGATACGTCTGCCTTAGTGTCGCCATAAGTCAGAAATGACTTGAAGGCACACGACAACAACAGTAATGTATCTGCGAAGCATCCCAGCGATAATCCCTTGGGACAGTTGAGTAAGATGAGGGAGTTCCTCCAGAAACGGAGAGGCCTCTAATTCTGGAGGAAATGGATACTGTAAACACGTTCCATAAGCAAATGATTTGCCACAGCTCTTCTGGCCAGGGCAATTTGTTGATAATCTGCCTCTCTGGAAGCATTTAATGATGAGATAGAAACAGTGACGCATATGCTCAGGTGCAGGTTGCCTCTCCCCAAAGC
Organism: Sceloporus undulatus; assembly: GCF_019175285.1. Classification (NCBI taxonomy): domain Eukaryota; kingdom Metazoa; phylum Chordata; class Lepidosauria; order Squamata; family Phrynosomatidae; genus Sceloporus; species Sceloporus undulatus. The sequence goes on from NC_056525.1 coordinate 247,397,233, forward strand.
AATCTCCCAGTTGAGATGGAAAACAAAAACTGGATAGCAGTTTTGAGCAAAGCGGGGAATCTTTTCCGCTGAGAGGAAATGGGTAATACCCTCTTCTTTCTTGGCCAAATTTCCAAGAGGAAGTGGATGCGAAATGAACCAGTCAGCTATCTGTGTCTTGGGCTGCACCTACACTGTAGAAATAATGCAGTTTGACATCACTTTAAGTGCGGTAGCTCCATTCCATGGGACCCTGGGATTTGTAGTTTTGTGAGGGCTTTAGCATTCTTGGACAAAGAGCACAGGAACTTTTCCAAATGACAAATCCCAGGATTCTGTAGGATAGAGCCATGCAGAACTGATGCAGTTTAACACCACATTACCTGCCATGGCTCCATCCTATAGAATGCTGGGGTTTATCATTTGTTGTGGCCCCAGAGCTCTCTGACAGAAAAGGCTAAATATCCCACAAAACTACAGACCCCAGGATCCCATAGCATGGAGCCATGGCAGTTGAAGCCATGTCAAATTGCATTAATTCTGCCCTGCAGATGTTGATGTGCTTAAACTGGTGTCAAAGTGCATTATTTCTACAGTGTAGATCCACCCCAGTCAGGACACAGTGGGGTGCTGAACATTAGTAATGGACAGTAACATTTTGGACTACAACCCCCAGAATTCCACAGCCACAGTTGCAAGATAAGTTACTTTTCCAAACTCTGGCAATGGGGCTTCCTTTCTGTGGACGGTAGGGTCACCAGTTGAGGATCATCCCAAGCTCTGAGGTTTCTGGGCCAAGTCCTGAGACCTAAGCCACAGTGATGTCATTAAGTGTTAACCTCAGCTGTTGACAGCTTGAAATAGGGCTGGTCTATACATTTAAAATACTCTTCATTCCAGCTGAGTAGAATGTGATCTGGCTGCACACGATTTACAGGAATTCAGACTTTTTGAGACGGTAGGGGTTTCTGATAAACTCCTTAAACTCTGCAGGAAAAGGCTTCACAGTTTTTTTACCAAAGTATCTGCTGAGATCTGCAGAAAATAACATTATTGCATGTGTGGCTATCCATCTGCTTCATGTACTTTTGGATGACTGCATAGTTTCAGCAGAGGGAGGGTGAACAGATGCAAACAGATATGAATTTGCACAGGACAGTGAAGATAATTAATTGTGAATGCAAATGTGCAAAAATGCACACCAGTTCCCATAGTGCACTACATGTAGACTAACCCATATACACACAGAGGACATTTTAGCTAAAGAGGCTGTCCCCAGGTCAAGGTAGAATAAGGGGATAATTTCTTCTCTCTTACTTCAGGAGCTGAGATAAGAAACATTTAATCTACACTGCTTACTTCTAGCCAGAATGTGGATGCAGAACAGAGCAGATGGAGAGCTTTGGAAATACAACTGAGAAGGAAGGAGGTAAGCTAACTAAGTAGATACAGAGGCACACATACCATAGTCTTTGTAAGTTGCAGCAACTGATCAATTAAGCCACTGTAACAACAACAACAACTTTTCTTTCTTACTCGCCTGTCCCCAAGGCTTGAGGTAGGGCACAACATAGATTAAAATGCATAAAACCATGTAAATCCATTACATTAAAACACGTAAACATAGCACACATTAAAATCATTCAGCATAAAATTAAAATATCACAATTTAAAATACATTGTTTAAAATCAACTGAGTAAGCCTACTGGAAGAGCTGTTTTAAATTCAAACAGCTTATGTAGCTCTCAAATTTCTCCCGACAGGTCATTTCACAGTCTAGGAGTGGCTGATGAAAATGGCTTTTGACTGACAGTTGCCAGCCTAGTCCTGGTTGGTTAAAGTGAATGTAAATGGTGGCAGCAGAGATGCTTGGCTAGGATGGAAGTGGCAGCCCTGGGGAGAAGAGAATGGCACAGTGGTGCCAATTTGACTTTGGCCTCCCTGGAGCAAGGTGTGGACAGGAAGAGGGTGCCAGATCACTTTCGCACCAGTATGTGTGACGCTAGCAGATTGGATCTGGGCAGCTCTGAGGCAAAATAATCTGATTTACATCCAAAGTATTTGTGCTAGTGCATTGAAGCACCAAGAAGGCTCTGTCTCCAGAGTCTTCACCAAACACCCCTGTATTGGTGGTGGGACCAAAAGGAAGCACAAGAGAAATAGGATTCTGGCCACTACCTTGGACTTTTGTTGCTGTGTGCCTTTAAATTAGTTCTGACTACCAATAACCCTAAGGCTCATCTATATTGGAGATTCCTTGACAGGATTTCTTGCCAAGTTTGCCTTTGCCTCTTTTTGAGGCTAAGAGAGTGTGACTTGCCCATGGCTGAGCAGGGAATGAAACCCTGGTTTCCTGAATCATAGTCCAGTTCTCAGACCACTGCACCACACTGGCTCTCACACAACATTGATGTGAACTGCAACTCCCCAAATCCTCAGTGGCAGACATCAAGATTCCAAAGGTGGCCCTAATTTTTTTTAGTCTTGACTAGAGTGGACCTATTGAATCCATTAGGTATATCTACATGGTAACTCACCATTGAGCAATTGACTGCATGAGTTTACTCTAGTTGGGAGTAACCATCAAGAAGCCAGCCATGGCCTCCTTGCAATGATATTTCTTGGACTCTCAGTGTGACATCACACCATACGCACCCAGATAATTCACACATTTGGCATCCTTCCACCTCTCCTAGTATCACTCCTTGCTGATGTAAGAACAGAAAGCAACTAACTGTAACAGGATGCCCTCTCAGGTGGGGCTGTTTCATCACTAGAAACCTTCAGGAACGTGCCCTACACTGTTAATGTTGCAGAAGCTTTGTAACAACCTGAGAATAATGGAGCAGAAGAGAGAATAAGGGAATTTCAGCACAGAATAAGTAAAGAGATAGTACAGGAATACCTGGTTAATCAAAATGAAAATAAGTTTCCAGGAATATATGAACTACATCCAAGAGTATAAAAAGAACTGGCAAATGTAATATTGGAGCATTAGCAATAATCTTTGAGAACTCCTGGAGAACAGGAGAAATCCCAGCCAACTGGAGAAGGGCAAACGTTGTCCCCATCTTCAAAAAGGGGAAAAAAGAGGATCCAAATAATTATCCTCCAGTTAGTCTGACATCAATCCCAGGAAAGATTCTGGAGCAGATCATTAAACAGAGAGTCTGTGAATATCTAGAAGGCAATGCCATAATCACAAAAAGTCAAGATGGGTTTCAGAGAAACAAGTCATGCCAGACAAATCTGATCTACTTTCTTTGATAAAGTTACTAGCTTGGTAGATGAAGGGAATGCTGTGGACATAGTATATCTTGATTTCAGTAAGGCCTTTGACAAGGTTTCCCATGACATTCTTGTAGACAAGCTTATAAAATGTGGGATAGACAAGGCAACTGTTACATGGATTTGTAATTGGTTGACCGGCCGAACCCAAAGGGTGCTCAACAATGGCTCTTTTTCAGCCTGGAGAGAAGTTACCAGGGGGGTCCCACAGGGCTCTGCCCTGGGCCCAGTGCTATTCAACATCTTTATCAGTGTCTTGGAGGACAGAATTGGGAGCATACCTATCAAGTTTGAAGTTGACACCAAATTAGGAGGAATAGCTAATACACCAAAGGACAGGATCACAATTCAAAATGACCTGAATAGACTAGAAAGCTGGGCCAAAGCTAACAAAATGAAATTCAACACAGAGAAATGTAAGGTATTGCACTTAGGGCGGAAAAAATGAAATGCACAGATATAGGATGAGCGACACCTGGCTGAATGAAACTATGTGTGAAAGGGATCTGGGAGTCCAAGCAGACCACAAGTTGTACATGAGTCAGTGTGATGCAGCAGCTAAAAAGGCCAATGTGATATTAGGCTGCATCAATAGAAGTACAGTCTCTAGATCAAGGGAAGTAATAGTTCTACTCTATTCTGCTCTGATCAGGCCCCACCTGGAATACTGTGTCCAGTTCTGGGCACCACAATTCAAAAAGAACATTGAGAAACTGGAGCATGTCCAAAGGAGGGCAATAAAAATGGTGAAGGGCCTGGAAACCATGTCCTATGAGGAACGACTTAGGGATCTGGGGATGTTTAGCCTGGAGAAAAGAAGGTTAAGAGGTGATAGGATAGCCCTGTTTAAATACTAGAAGGGATGTCATATTGAGGAGGGATGCAAACTACAGGAAAAGAGATTCTACCTCAACATTAGGAGGAACGTCCTGACAGTAAGGGCTGTTCGACAGTGGAACAAACTCCCTCGGAGTGTAGTGGAGTCTCCTTCCTTGGAGGTCTTTAAGCAGAGGCTGGATGGCCATCTGTCAGGGATGCTTTGATTGAGATTTGCTGCATGGCAGAGCATTGGACTGGATGGCCCTTGTGGTCTCTTCCAACTCTATTATTCTATGATTCTAAGATTCTAATCAAGTAACATGGGCTCTAAATCAAATAGCTGTTTTTTTGGACTACAGGTAGAATTTGGACCACAGCTCCATCAGGTTACTCTTTGGTACTGCAACACCTAGAATCCCCGATCAGAACAGCTGGGACTAGGTGCTGTAGTCCCAAAAAGCAACTTTTTCACCCTGTGTCTCTTAAGCAGCCTCTGGTGACATAAGAGGATCTAAGAGATTTGAATCTCAGCTACAAGTGCACTTTCCCAAACACATCACAGCTGGCTGCTAAGTATTGTAGTCCCAAAAGCAACTTTTCTGCCTTGTGACTCTTAAGCAGGCTGTGTTGACCAACAGGATGGAAGAGATTTGAATCTCAACTCTAAATGCACTTTCCTAAACTTGGCACATCACAGGCCCTGTTGTGAGTCATTGATTCCACCGACTCCAACCTGGCTGGCTCCACTATAAAAGAAATGCTCCAAGCACCCATGAAACAACCAGCTCCCTCTGCCAAGGGCAGTCTGTGGGACTCACTGGAAGGGTGAGGAAACCTTATTTAATTTCTAAAATTATACGTTCCAGGGCTTGGGTAAAACTATGAAATCCTCCTTCCCAGTCCTAGAGAGGGGAAAGCTCATTCCGCTCAGCTGCTGGGTAATCTCTCTGCAGCTGGGCTGGACCAGTGGATGGATTGGTTTCAGAAATGGGTTGAAGTGCCTTTAATATGCGAATGATACTCAATTGCATCTCGAAGATCTATCGGTCATCTTGAACCCATGTCTGGAGGTTGGAATCAAAAACACAAGGGTAACTGTGTACTGTATTGGACATAAGCCCAGTTCCAAAAGCTACACTGTAGTACTGTAATGTCTTCATTGTTTTTGTTCTGTGCTTCCTTCATATCAGTTGTGAGTCATGGCCACCTCTAGGGTTTCCTTGACAAGATGTATTCCAAGGAGGTTTGTCATTCCCTTCCTCTGAGGCTGAAAGAATGTATAGTATGCCCAAGATCATCCAGTGAGTTTACACAACTAAGCAGGGTTTCGAACCTTGGTCTCCCATAGTCTTAGTCCAGCACTCAAGCCATTGCTGGTTCTCATGAGCAAACTTTATTCAGAGGAGATTTGCCATTGCCCATCCCTGTGGCTCTGAGAGTGTGCAACCTGCGCAAGGTCACCCAGTAGGTTTCTGTGGCTGAGGGAGGATTCAACTCTGATCTCTCCAAGTCCTAGCCCAGTGTTCCCACTGCTACATGATGCTCACTCTCTGTAATATCTTTATTAGGCCAGCCACAAAAAGTGTGTGTCCTTACAGTTCGCTGTCCAGACAATGTACAGGACAACTGGGGCAAAATCCAGGCCTTTTCATCATCTCAAGGGCTTTAATATGGAGGAACAAAACTGGGGAATTTATCCCAGTTTTGAGCAGAAAAACTAGATATTCATGTTTGTGTAGACCATGGTCTGCAGCAACAGTTTTCAAACTCTGGTCTTCCAGGTGTTTTGGACTTCAACTCCCACTTTGGCCAATGGTCCTGGATTCTAGGAACTGAAATCCAAAGCATCTGACGGAGCAGACTTTGAGAACCATTGCTCTGCAGTGATGGTGTGAAGCCAGGGGAAAGAGTTCAAAAATACGTGATTTACACACACAGAGGGATGGGGTGGGGGGAATCCAGAGCGGCCACAGCAGTGTGGTTGTGCATAGCGTGACTTATCAGACTCGGGGGTGTTTGAAAGGGGGAGTTGTGTGGACAGTTCTCTTGAACTCACTTTCTCCCGAACTCACAAAAGTGGCCCAGAGAGGGCAAAAAAGATAGCTAAATTATCTCATTTTCTCTGGGTTTATTTGGAGGCTTTTTTTTTTAAAGAACAAAATATGAGGATGAGGTTCTCTATATTCACTGGAGGGCTAAAGCAGCCCCTTATCTACTAACAGTTGCCCATCTTTGCTTTATAAACTACAGCCCTACTTTCTAACCAGCTAACATCCCCGTAAAAAGAGAATTTTTCCAGTTATGTTTCTCTCCTGGTATCACCAATCATGTGAAACATTATAACCAAAAATTATGAACCCATAAAGACAGACAAGTTTTGACGTGGGTTTTCATGGGCATTTCATTAAATACACACGGCAAATCCAATGCGCTTTTCTTTAAAGTGCCCCCAAGTGCAACAAACAAACACACATGTGCCTTTAGAAAAAGGAAGGTATTATGAATCACAATGTGCCACGATGCAGAAAGAGTGTTGGACTTTGGACGGAGAACAATGAGGTGCCTTGAAGTGAACTGCACAATGCTGGCAATAAATTCTTATCATGCCAGCACAAGCCCTATTGCCAGAAACTGCATGGTTCCTTTACTTCTCTTTAACTTCAGAGATTATTCTAGTCCAGTGGTTCCTAAACTTTGATCTTGCAAAGGTTTTGTACTTCAATGCCCAAAAGCCCCAGCCAGCTTGGTCAACACTCAGGAATTCAGGGAGCTGAAGTCCAAAACATCTAGAAGACCAAAGTTTAGGAAACAGCGCTGTACTTGTTGCTCCAAATGCTATTGGGGCTCATCTACACTTTCCCAGAATATATTGGTTCCCAAATTCCCCCTGAATTCCTTGCTGTCTTCTCCTAGTGATGCTGGGTGGCTGCCTTCCCATGTAGTCCCCATTCATTATCCATCGCTTCTGCTATCATCAGAACGAGGCACCCAACCACAATATAATTGCTGGGCATCTCGTTCTGACCTCAAAATGTCTCATACCCAAAGCATGGCACTGGGTGATGAACAAGACCACAAGTCCTGCCCAGGGGCACCCAGAAGGTTTCCATGGCCAAGCTAGGAAAGAAGGCGAAGTCGTGCCCCGAGGACTCTGGTATGGCTGAGCAGAGGAAGGGAAGAAGGACTGCCCACCTGCCAGCCTTAGCTGAGCCCAAAGGGAGAGCTGTGAGAGAGGAGCCACCCAAGATGGTGCCCTGCAGCTGCACCCCCAAGAACAGCACCAGAGCACCGGGGCAGGCTGAAAGAAGCTGGCAAGAGCCGGTGCAGCCCCCTGTATTTGAATCCAACCCATCATTCCCACTTGTTGAACATGGTTCGGCATCGGATCTTTTCAAAAGAACCACCCAAAAACTAGTGTCAGGAAAGAGTGGTTCTTTTGTGTTTGCCTGGCTTCATTTCAGTTGAGACTGAACAGTGGGAATAGAACCCATTTCAAGTGGGAACGATGGACGCCGCCCGCCCCTCTTCACCTGGGCAGCGGCCCAGGAGGACTCCTTTTCGCCGCCGAAGCGGCACTTCTCTGCGGGGGCGGGGGCGGTGAGAGCAGCCCCATAAAGCCGGCTCCCGGCCAGCCCCTGAAGACGCCGCCCGCCCCTCTTCATCTGGGCAGCGGCCCAGGAGGACTCCTTCTCGCCGCCGAAGCGGCTCTGCGGGGGCGGGCCGGTGAGAGCGGCCCCATAAAGCCGGCTCCGGCCAGCCCCTGAAGACCGACCCGCACCTCTTCACTGGGCAGCGGCCAGGAAGTACCTCTTCTTCGCCGCCGAAGCGGCGCTCCTTTCCGGGGGCGGGGCCGGTGAGAGCGGCCCCATAAAGCCGGCTCCCCGGCCAGCCCCCTGAAGACCGGCCAGCCCCCCTCTTCACCTGGGCAGCGGCCCAGAAGGACTCCTTTCTTTTCCGCCGCCGAAGCGGCGCTCTTTGCGGGGCGCGGGGCGGTGAGAGCGCCCCATAAGCCGGCTCCCGGCCAGCCCCCTGAGACGCCGCCCCGCCCCTCTTCATCCTGGGGCAGGGGCCCAGGAGGACTCCTTTCTTCGCCGCGAAGGCGCTCCTTTTGCGGGGGAGCGGGGCGTGAGAGCGGCCCCCAATAAAGCCGGCTCCCGGCCAGCCCCTGAAGACGCCGCCGCCCATCTTATTACTGGGCAGGGCCCAGAAGGAACTCCTTTCTCGCCGCCGAAGCGGCGCTCCTTTGCGGGGGCGGGGGCCGGTGAGAGCGGCCCCAAAGCCGGCTTCCCCCCCCCCCCCCCGGCCCAGCCCATGAAGACCGCCGCCCGCCCTCTCATCTGCCTGGGGCCCAGCGGCGCCAGGAAGGACTCCCTTTCCCTCTCGCCGGCCCGAAGCGGCAGCTCCTTTTGCCGGGGGCGGGGCCGGTGAGAGCGGGCCCCCAAAAGCCCGGCTTTTCCCCCCGGCCAGCCCCTAAAGACGCCGCCCGCCCCTTCTTTTTTCACCTGGGCAGTGGCCCGGGAGGACTTTCTCCCGCTGCCAAAACAGCGCTTCCACAAGGGCCATCAGAGGGCAGAGGAGGCGCACCTGTCGGCCTGCAGACGAAGAATGTTCTCTGCGATTTCTCTTCATCTCTGTTGCTGCACTGTGGGGGGGAGGGGGAGGATATGGAAATGGGAGATGTTTTGGTTGGGGAGGTAGGGGATAGTCCATCTAATGTGAGCGGAGCTCCTATTGAGGTAGTGTGGGGCAGGGGGAGGTATGGCGGTAGGAGTAGGGACTTGCGTTACAGGGGAAGGAGAGGTCGATGCTTAATACCTATCTCTCCTTCCTGTCCCTCTCCTAACCAAAGGGACCTGAGGGTCACTCCAACCATACCACAAACCCTGACTCTGCTCCTGTGCAATGCCAGGTCCATTAAGAACAAGTCCCACATCATTTATGATCTAATCGAGGATAACAACTGCGACCTGGCTTGCATAACTGAGACCTGGCTTGGGCCTGGTGGGGAAGCTGTGTGGGCCCAGGCCCTACCTGCCGGGTACTCAGTGAAGGACCAGACCAGGTTAGGTGGGCGGGGGGGGGGGGTGTCGCCTTGATCCATAAGAACACCTTGTCTCTTTCCAGGAACCATGTTCGTCAAACTTCCTACATCGAGTGTATTTACCTGACCCTGAAGGCCAGAGACAGTCTAGGGATTCTGTTGGTGTACCGGCCACCTCGTGCGCTAACAGACTCCCTTAATGAACTGACACAGCTGGTCTCGGAGGTATTGTTGGAGTCCCCCAGGCTTTTAGTCCTGGGGGACTTCAACATTCCCTTCTCGGCCAGCTATGTTCCATCCGGTGCGGTTCGTGAATTCATGGATACCATGACTTCCATGGGCCTGTCTCAACTGGTCTCGGGTCCAACGCATTCTGCGGGTAATATGCTTGATTTGGTCTTTTGTACGAACATGGAAAATCCGTGGGTGGAAATATCTAATATTTCCCCCCTGTCATGGACGGATCATTTCCTGGTAGAGGCTGTGATCAAGGTTTCTACCCAGATCCCTCCTGGAGGCGGCGGACCTATTAGAATGGTCCACCCTCAAAGGCTGATGGAACCCAATAGGTTCCAGGAAGCCCTAGAGGGGCTTATGGTTGGAAATGACGGCGATTCTGTTGATGCCTTGACCGGTATCTGGGATACCGGTCTATCCAAGGCTATACACAGTATCGCTCCCAAGCGCCCTCTCAGGCCTGCTTCCAAACGCAAGCCCTGGTATACGGAAGATCTCCGGGCAAGGAAGCGGGTTCTGCGACGGCTAGAGCACCACTGGCGGAAACACCAGCGCTTATCCGACAAGACTCTCCTAGACCGCCTTTTGGAGGACTATGGAGAGGCGATTCGTGCAGCTAAGAACTCGTTCTATGCTGCACGCGTCGCGTCCGGCAGAGTTGTTCAGGGTAGTGAGGGAGCTAACTCAGCTCCCTCCTGCCCCAAACCAGATCCTTGAACCTTCCAAGGCCTGCTGCGACCAATTTAACAACTTCTTCGCGGATAAAATCTCTCGGATAAGCGAAGGTCTTGAGGCCAGCCTTAGAGCAGAACCTAGAGTAGAGGTATCCAGGGCATCCGTGAACTTGGTTAGTCTGGATCAGTTTGAGTCTGTCAGTACCGAGGATGTGGACAAGATCCTTGGAAGTGTTAGGAAGACAACATGCCCTCTCGATCCCTGTCCCTCATGGCTAGCGGCACAGGGGGGCCCGGCTGTAACCTTGTTGTTACAGCGGATTATTAACACCTCATTGAGGGATGGGCAATTTCCAACAAATTTGAAATTGGCCACAGTAAAACCTCTTTTAAAAAAGCCCTCCCTCGACCCCCTGTTGCATAATAATTATCGGCCAATCTCGCTATTGCCATTTTTGGGGAAGGTGATCGAGCGGGCGGTTGCAATCCAACTTCAATCGATCTTGGATGAAACGGAATATCTAGACCCATTTCAAACTGGCTTTCGGGCAGGTTACGGGGTTGAGACTGCTATGGTCGCCTTGGTCGATGATCTCCGTCTGGGCATGGACAGGGGAAGCGTGTCCCTGTTAGTGCTCTTGGACATCTCAGCGGCTTTCGATACCATAGACCATGGTATCCTTCTGGGGCGCCTGGCGGAGGTGGGAATCGGGGGCACTGCGCTCCAGTGGTTCCGATCCTACCTCTCCGGGAGGTCCCAGATGGTGCAGCTGGGAGACGAGTGCTCCGATGAGAGGGCCCTTACATCTGGGGTCCCTCAGGGAGCCATTCTGTCTCCCATGCTTTTTAACATCTACATGAAACCGCTGGGAGAGATCATCCGGAGACATGGGGCGCGGTGTTATCAGTATGCTGATGACACCCAAATAGTCTTCTCTATGTCTCCGACTGATGCAGTGACCAGGATTGGCGTCTCTCCTCTCGTGGCCTGTCTGGAGTCGGTAATGGGCTGGATGAGGGACAACAGACTCAGCCTGAATCCAGAGAAGACGGAAGTACTCGTGATAGGTTCCCCCGGTCCGGGGTTGGCGGTGATTCCTGCAGTCCTGAACGGAATCACGCTTTCCGTGAAGGACTCTGTACGCAGCTTGGGGGTGCTCCTGGACTCGTCGCTCCACCTTACATCTCAGGTGGATGCGACGGTCAGGAGCACCTGCTATCAGCTTCGGCTGATACGCCAGTTGCGTCCCTACCTCGACCGGGGAGACCTTGAAACGGTTGTATACGCCCTGGTAACCTCTCGTTTGGATTTCTGCAACGCGCTCTACATGGGGCAACCCTTGTACCATACCCGGAAGCTGCAACTTGTGCAGAATATGGCAGCCTGTCTGGTCACTGGCACTGCCAGGGCCAGTCATATAACACCAGTCCTTAAAGACTTACATTGGCTGCCTATTCGCTTCCGGGCGCAATACAAGGTGTTGGTAATTACCTATAAAGCCCTAAATGGCTTGGGCCCAGGGTACCTGGAGGACCGCCTCTCTCCGTACAATCCGCCCCGCGCACTTCGATCTTCAGGGCAGCTATTATTAAGTGTTCCAGAGGCGAAATATAATTCCACCTCTAGGAGGGCTTTTTCCATCTCAGCCCCCAACCTCTGGAACGCGCTGCCCTTCGAGCTCCGCTCAGCCACCTCCCTAGCCCAATTCAGGAAGGGGTTAAAAACCCATTTATTTGAACAAGCTTACCCTGACCAGTAACTCTCCCCCCCCCAGTCCTTGTCAGCATTGTTGTTGCCGACATGTTATTTTTATTATTTTTAATTGAACGTTTTAATGTATTTATTATGATTTGTGTAATGTAATTGGTTCTTTTGTTTCACCGCCCGATTTTTAGAAGGGCGGTAATAATAAAATTTTTATATTATTATTAGTATTAATTATTATATTATTATAAAATGAATTTATATTAAGTATTATATAACCCAGTCAGCAATTCACTTTAACCTCTAGTGGGAATGAGCCCCCTGTAAGTTTTAAGATAATTAAGGACACACTCAAAGAAAGACACCATTTGAGTCTGGATTATATAGCACACCCTCCAACATTTCACAGATGAAAATCTGGACGGGTGTCATGTAACAACCTCAGAATGTGGTCAAGATTGCAAAAGTTATCAATGGAGAAGAACTAGGGATGAAAAGAATATTTCAAAATATTCAAAAAAAATATCCCAAAAACATGTTTTGTACATGTTGAGAAATTCCAATGAGAAGAATCCTGGACTGACACAAACCTTCATAGTTTGGGGCTTATTCTGCGCAAAATTTGCACATGGTTGTTTTGCACAGAAAACAGCATTTCCTGCGCATGCACGGTCATGTTCTACATGGAAAATAACATTTAAATGCATTTTTAAAGGCAGAAGTATTAATTCCTGTGCAGAAAAGGCTGTAATTGTATATTATTATGTGCAAAATTTGTACTTGATTGGTTTTGAATAGAAAATAATGTTTTATGCGTGGAAATTAATATCGCTGTAGTGAAGCATTGTTTCCCATGTTGATAATGCTGCTTTCTGCACAAAACAACCATGTACGAATTTTGAACAGAATAAGTCCTAAATTGTAAACACCCTTTAAAAATCACGTGGTTTTTTAAAAGACTGTCTTGCAGAAGGAAGAAAATTTCTGAAATTACTCATCACTACCTTCAAAAAGAAACCTAGTGAATAATTACACCTCTTAGGAAGAACAGACAAGGTAGACATTGTTGTTTGGCTTCAATTTGTTTTGGACGTATGCTGAGCCTAAGGCCAACTTGTCACAGGTTTTCTTGGCAAGCTTTGTTCAGAGGGGAGTTGTCTTCTTCTGAGACTGAGAAAATGTGACTTATCCAGGGTCATCCAGACCGTGTTCCCACTATGATTTAAAGCAAATTGCTGATCAGGTTATATGACTGTCATTCCCATTTGAAACCAGTTCCAATCCTACTGTGATAGGTTTCAATTGCAATGAAATGAGGCAAACACAAAAACCCCACTCTTTCCTGACACTAGTTCTTTGGCGGTTTTTTTGAAAAGATGATACCCTCCAAAATTATAGAAATCCTTATATAAATGCCTGTGGGAAATGTCAGCCAAGCTTCTAAACTGGCCGTGCAAGATGTAGATCTCAGCATGTGGAGTTACACATTGGTCGCACAATGTAGTCTTTGCATTGTAGCACACTGTTGCTGAAATGAATGTATAGTCCTACATGCAATCTAATATACAACTGAATGCACACATGCATCCTCATGCATGCACACATCTGTATATGCATGCCTGTATCCACTCTTGCATGTACAATGGCACCACATGCACAACTCCACTTTGGCAACCTTGAACTAATTTTTGGACGTTGTGCATTGTACAGTGGTACCCCGGGTTACGAAATTAATTCGTTCCGCGGTTAATTTCGTAACCCGAAATACCTTCGTAAGCCGAATTCCCATAGGCGCTAATGGAAAAATAGCTCTCTGCTGCCCTCCGGTGGCGGAAAATAGCGCCGCGGTTTTTTCGTAACCCGAAGAAACCTTCGTAAGCCGAAGCAATAAATCCCTATGGGATTTTTTCGTATCCCGAAAAATTCGTAACCCGGCGCATTCGTATCCCGGGGTACCACTGTATAGAAATGTCCACTCATTTTCATAGGGGAATTTATGTGTGCATACGACAACAGGGTTCTTCCCATTGTGATGCTTTTGAAAATAGTGTATGGTGATGAAAAAGAGACAGGGTTTGGTTTGGTTTTTTAAGGGAGTAGGAAAAGCACACAATTGCACACTGTCAAAACTGGTGCCTCCCAAAGTTCAGAAATTCCAGGCTTCAGTGGTAAACTCAGCAAACCTTTGTTCAGTAACTACAGGTTTACATCAGATATGTTCATTATCAGAACTAAACAGCAAGCATTCGTGATGCTAGATTAAACCACACAGAATTTCAAATCATTGGTGGACTATTTTCTTATTTGTTACAAAAGCAAGACCACCTTGTTCCTCTCCTTCTCCATACCATCCAGCTCTTCCCTTTCTTCTGTCTGCTTTCCCAGAGAAATGATCTTGGAGTACTCTGGAAATAGGCATACCTCGCTTTTTTCTGTTATTTCAGTACAAAGGAATGTGATCAACAACCCCTCTTATCCCATCCCATTACTCAAATATGCCAACATAGGAGATTATCACACGGAGACGGGATAATGACGGGATCGCTCCCCCGTCCTTATCCTGTCCTTAACCCTGATGCGCCAATCCCTTCATTAACTGCCATTAACCCATCATTAAAGCGGCATTGTATTAACACAAACATCTGTTAATACAAAATGCTGGCCAATGTCACTTTAATGCTAGGTTAATGACGGGATCGGTGTGACTTCATCTGAAAGTCTTTAGCACCATTGCCATCATTTTATTGAATCATTTCCTGTATTGCTATGTATTTATATGTATTATTCTACTAGAGAGGCAAGCTAGCTCCAACAGGCCTCCCTGGTAGAAGATTAACCATCCACTAGAAGCCAAGCCCTCCCTCCAGTCCATCTCCCCTGATCCAGGCCTTGGAGGTAGAGAAGAACTGCTGGACCTCATCCCCTTCCCCACCACCACTCCCTTCTCCTTTTGTGTCATGTCTTTTTAGATTGTAAGCCTGAGGGCAGGGAACCGCCTAATTAAAAGATTGTATGTACAGCGCGGTGTAAATTTACAGCGCTTTATAAATAAAGGATAATAATAATAATAATTTGCGCTTCCCAGATTTACACTGAATCCACGCCAGACAAGATGCATAACAGAGCTCTTGACACATACACTAGTATGTATAAATACTTCTGTGTTGTCAAGCCTTGTAGGAAATTTTGCATTATTGGGGGTATCACTTTCCACGTAGACTACTCTGTGATATCTTAGCTATCTTACTCCCGGGAAGGAGAAAAACAGAAAAAGTGTTCTGCAGATGATGCGTGAGAGTGCTGAAACACCTGTGGGGTGGAATATGTTTGCTTCATACATCACTCATCTCTGCAAGGCTTGCAACTAATAAAAGCAGAATTTCACAAGGAGTGTTTTTTCCCATTGCAAGACCAAAGCAATAGGAGGAGCTGCCTCATCGTTTGACATCTTCATTTCCACACAATCCTGGAACTTAAAGGGAAGTTATTTCCAGGATCCATTTCACACCACACAGTTATAACACTGTGATTCCACTTAAACACATTCTATGGACACCTGAGATTTGTAGTTTGGTGGGACATCAGAACTCTCTGGCTGGGAATGCTAAATACCCCTCCCTAAAGTGCAAATCCCAGGATTCCATAGGCTGAGACCACGGCAGTTAATGTGGAATCATAGTGCTATAATGCTGTAGTGTGAAAGGAGCCCAAGTGATACCAGGCAACTATATTACTTTAAGTAGCCAGTTGAAATATTGGCCTTTCTAAGTCACTCTTATCAAATCCCCCCCCTCAATAAAATATTTTTTAATGAAAAATGAAGACATCTAATTTGGTCATCAATAATCCTGATTTAAGGCTTAAAGTGGGAGATGAAGACCAGGGCTGCATCAGCACTGCAGAAATAGTGCAGTTTGATACCGTTTTAACTGCCATGGCTCAATGCTATGGAATTCTAGGATTTGGAATTTTGTGAGGTATTTTGCTTCTTTGTCAGAGAGCTCTGGTGCCACAACAAACTACAAATCCCAGGATTCCATAGCATTGAGCCATGGCAGTTAAAGCAGTTTTAAACTGCATTATTTCTGCAGTGTAGATGCAGTCCAGTATTGCCGCTTGGTACACAATTACTGCACTTTGATACCACTTTAATCTCTATGGATGCATCCCATGAAATCCTGGGATTAGTATCTCTGATGAAGCACTAGAACTTTCTGGCAGATAATTTGAAGTCCCTCAGAAAAAATGTAGCCACAGAAGTTAAAGGTGGCATCGAAGTAGTATCACTGTGCAATGTGAAAGTGTTCCCCTCATAGACAGGATCCCACCTTTTTCTCCCCATCTTCAGCAAATATATTGGATCTGTTTTGAACATTTAATGCTCACGAACCCTAGAACTTGGGAAAGTTCTGGCAGTGGTCACCACTGAGGATTCTGGGAGCTGTAGTCCAGTGCTGTAACTTTTCCTTGCTCTGCCAGGTTGCTATTTTAGTCCTTGCCCGCTGGAGGGCAGCAAGGTAACCTTCAACTGAAAATGCACAGGGTTTCTTCCAAAATAAAAACATTCTACCATCCTTACATGTGGCACCTGGAAAGCAAACACATTTATTATTCCCTGAGGTCATATGGACTATAACCCACTTCATCACCTGCATGCTCTTATCTGAAATTTAAGGTAGCCGCTTCATTTAAATATGCAGGTAAAATTCAGGATTGTCAACAGTAAGAAATCAAACAGAGGAAGGATTTGGGTTTGCCTGTACTTTATGACGTACTTGAGTGACACACTTCTCTCTGAGGTTTATCACACTGGGGCTAATTTCAGCATTAAAGAGAGATTAAAGCACATTTAAAGCATCCCGCAAATAAAGTGAAAATGGCAAGTAATTGCGCAAATCATTCACACGCAATTGGAAAAATAAAGTGATATCAGAAATGCATTGTCACTGAAATCCCCCAAATAAAAAGATGTGTGTTAATGTTTCTTTGCAACCACTTTAATAGCAGTTTTTGTGTGATGTCGTGTGGAATCGTTGTGTAATTACGTGATTTTTTCTGGATATTCACGGCATAAACCCCTGATCTTCTTCGTGTGATAAACTCTTCTGAGACCTTACGCCCCTTCAATAAATAATAAATAAATATTAATACTTTTATTTATATCCCACATCTTTGTAAAAGCAATTGGAGCAGCACCCAAGACTTGTCTCATTACCAAAGTATAGTAAAGTTCCTTTTGGACTGCAAATCCCAGAATCCACCAGGCAGCATGTTGCATGGAAGATTCTGGCATCTGCAGTCCAAAAGATTGAATCAATAGGACTGGAGTATCTAGATCAAGTGAAGGAATAGTACCACTCTATTCTGCTTTGGTCAGACCAAACCTAGAATATTGTGTCCATTTCGGGACACTGCAATTCAAAAAGGATGCTGAGAAGGTGGAGCATGTTCAGAGGAGGGCGACCAAAATGGTGCAAGGTCTGGTAGCCATCAAGCTCTCTGAGGAGCAGCTTAGGGAACTGGGTGTGTTTAGCCTAGGGAAGGAAAGGTCAAGTGGGGACATGCTGTTTAAATATTTGAAGGGATGTCATATGAAAGATGGAGCAAGCTTGTTTTCTGCTGCTCCACAGACTAGGACATGGAACAATAGATGCAAACTACAGGAAAAAAGATTCCACCTAAACCTTAGGAAGAACGTTATGATAATAGGAATTGTTTGACAGTGGAAGATGCTCCCTTGGAGTGTGGTGGAGTCTCCTTCTTTGGAGGTTTTTAAATAGAGACTGAATGACCATCCGTCTGGGGTACTTTGTGTATTCCTGCATGGCAGAATGAGGTTGGAAAGGATGACTCTAGGGATGTAAAGAATATTCTCCAAAATTCGAAAATTAGGAGAAAAATGCCAGTTTCGACAAATTCTCTAACATGTAGGAGAGGAGAAATTCTGAGTAATTCTCGATCAATGAGTAAGAATTTTATTTTTAATAATTTCAAAATGAAGGGAAGAGAGAGATTTTGAGCTGACAAATTCGACCTCCAGGATTTGGGTATTTTGCATAAGAAAAGCTACCATTCATCCTGGCTTTTACCAGGGGCTATTTCCTTTGTTAGTGTGAAAAACAAAACAGAACAAAAGGAGGGAGCCTTCTCCACTTTACATCATGCTCTGCTGCCATTCAAATTCTCACAAAAGAGAAGAAGGAGGTGGGGATGTCAAATAATAATAATAATGTATGCCCAGCTCTTCTTCAGCCAAAAGGCTATCAGAGCAGCTTACAAATTACTAGATATTTCCCTGCCCTCAGGCTTGCAATCTAAAGGGACAAGAGACAAAAGGAGAAGCGAATGAATGGCAG
>NC_056525.1:247416473-247428245 GCF_019175285.1 Sceloporus undulatus
GACCTTGGCATCAGCCTGGGAGAGGTGCAGAGTTGGATCCCATGTATTCCTTCATAGCAGAAGGGGGTTGGACTGGATGGTCCTTGAGGGTCCCTTCTAGCATTTCTTGTTGAGGCTGGGCTTTTTTCCCCTTTTGTGTGTGTGCCTTCAGGGTACAGTGGTACCTCGGGATACGAATTACCCAGGTTACGAAATTTTCGGGATACGAAAAAATCCCATAGGGAATTATTGTTTCGGGTTACGAATGTTTTTTCGGGTTACGAAAAAACTCGGCGCTATTTTAAAGGGAACCGCGGCTTTTTTTCCATTAGCGCCTATGGCATTTCGGCTTACGAAGGCTTTTCGGGTTACGAAAGCGGCCGCGGAACGAATTAAATTCGTAACCCGAGGCACCACTGTATTTTAAGCATAGGAATGTTCTTTAAACCTCTACCAAACTTCCTTTTGAGATGGTAATTGAGTTTGAAATGCAAAGTAATTAGCATAATTATTCGCCTTGTCTTTTATTGTCATTCAGAGAGAAATCTGTGAAAAATATTTCGCTGGCTGCTGAAAAGGAGAGAAATAATCACCATTTGGAAGAAAAGGGAGATTTGTGGGAAGAATATTTTTTTAAAAAATTCTCCTCAAAGTTTCTCTGACCGAGAAAAAAAACATGGGTTTCTCCAATCACTACTTGGGATCTCTTCCAACTATGATTCTATAAAAAGGGTTCACTTTTCCTAGCTGGTAGACTTGCAGTCCAGAAAAGGAAGCCTGACATCCCATTTAGTAGTTGCAATCTTGTAACTGCTGGGAATTCACCTCTGTGGTTATTAATGACTGAATGTGATGCCAGTAGGGTTACCAGACTGAAAATCAGAGAGCCACCTTTTAGGCCACTGGACAGCTGTTAATGGTTGGCCACGATGCTGATAAGTATTGTAAAACCCATCTTGCTGGTGCCATGGAGACCCAACTGCTACATTCCCTTTCAGCATGTTGTGGACCAATGTACTGTGGAAAAGGATACACCAAGCCTTTTCTGCCATGTGCTCTTTTATTGACTGCAGGGAGTTTTTGCAAGGGAAAACACACAGGGGCAATAACCCGGTATTGCAGTACCAAGAGAACAATATCATTCTGTGACAGATGTGAAGCAGAACCCAGTTGTGTATGTGTGTGTGTGTGTGTTTAAAGCCAAGTTTTTTAGCATCTTGGATGATCTTGTAGAGACACATGGCCAGTGGTCTTCTTTCAGTGTCTCACGGGAACTTAATTCATAGGATCCCAAACAAGATGCCCATGGTTGCCAGAACCATTATGGCATCGTTGGCTTTCATGTCATTGCAGTAATTGTGACTGCCGGCATTGCAGTAATTCTTTTCACAACACTCAACAGTAACATCATACTTGTCAGGCTTGCTTTCGGCCAGGTTTTTGGGACAATCTTTTGCGCACCATTTGCTAATGTAAAGCTCTTTGCCTGAAAAACAAAGAATCTGAATGAGATTTAAGAGAACAGTTTTTAGTTTGCATAAAGTTGATAAGAACCTAAAGCTGAGTTATAAAGCCTGGCCAGGATTCTGCATCATAGCTGATGTTACATTTCATAGGCACAACAAAACCCTGCTAGTGAATTGTGTAGATGTGTATCAGGGCACAGGCAAGAGCATTCTAAGGCACATGTGCACATTTCTGATGGCCATTGGGTACTTCTGATGCATCCGATGTGCACTGAGCTTTTCTGAGGCACACTTGAACACTTCTGATATGCATTGGACTCTTTTGATGAGTACTGGACACTTCAGATGTGCGTTTGGCCCTTCTGATGTGTGTTGGGCACTTCTGCTGTACATTGGGCCCTTCTAATGTGCACTGGGCCCTTCTGATATGTATTGGATCCTTCTGATGTGTGTTAGGCCCTTCTGACATGTGATATCAGTTCAGTCCTTCTGATGTTCGATGGGCTCTTCTGCTGTGCCTTGGGCCCTTCTGACTTTGAGATCCTTAAACTGAGATTGTGGTCCTTTCCACCTCGTAACATTTTGTGATTCTTTATATTCAACAATGGCTCAGTATATACCTTATATTAGGTCCAGAGCAGCGGAAGCATTTTTCCTAAACTGCGTGGCTTCCCTGTGGAGGAAAAAGAACCTGCAAAAAGCAGGTTCTTTTAAAGTCACAGGGGCGGTGTAACAAGTGCGCCACTGGCACACTGGTTACGTAAGCACTGTGTGGCAATGTGCAGATGCCGCACAGCACTTATGTAACAAAGGCGGCACCTGTGCCATACCAGGATTAGGGACTGTGCAGTTGCTGCTCAGTCCCTTAACCCTATTATGGTGCCAGCACAGCGCATTAGCATAGTCTATACCACGCCTATGCTACCTTTTTTGGCAATTTGATTACCTTTTTTATATACAGTAATTTATACATTTTTATATTATACAGTGGGCCATTCCCTTATGCAGGGGAGCATATGCTTCCCCTCTTTCTTCTTTATGTAAGCTAAAAATAATTCCCAATCATTTAAAAAAATTGTTCAATGATTTCTCTTTAATCTAATCAAACAATTTGTCCTTGACTGCCATTTCAAAGACTTTTGTAATCCATTCTTCTTCTGTTGGTAATCGAACACTTTTCCAATTTCCAATGGAATTATCAAATTATCAAAAACTCAAAAACTTACCAGCCGTTTTGTTATAAAGGGTCACACAGACTTGTTCCACAGATGTACAGGACCCAGCGACTAAACAACCCTTGCCAGATTTTACCTTTTGACACTTGTAACACTGTAATGATGAAGCTGATTAAAAAAAGACAAAGAGGAAGAGGCATGAAGGTATAGGTTGCTTTACATCCCAATAAAGCACCCAGCAAAATGGCCAAAAAAGGGTGTTTTGCCCACAAATTGCCAGTTGTATTTATTGGTGCTAAATAATTCTGTTTGGAAGGGACCCCATGCATACCCTCCACCATTTCACAAATGAAAACACATGTATCCAAGGAATGTCAGAATGTAGTCAAGATTGCAAACGTTATTAATGAGGAAGAACAGGCAAGCTGGGAGAAGCTACATCAATTTGCTTTTGTTTGAGCCTCCTGGGAAGGGAAAGATCCTGCTCCTCTTCTCCGCCTCTCATCTCACCTCCCTACTGAGTTAGTTGAGTACAAACTACTTTTACACTTTAAACTAAGAGCTTTGTCACATGAAAAAAGAAATCTGAAACAGAGCAGGAGAGAGCGGCTTTCTGTGTGTCTCTCCACATGATGTTGTATCACTTCCATTCTCTTTCCAAGGGAGATGGCCGTAAAAGCATGTCTTTTGTCATGCTGGAAAAATCTGTTGGACAAAAAGTATGTTTTTACTACTGTCTTCCTCAGGTGTTACAGAATCATGCAGAGAAGCACAGAGAAAACCACTGCTCCCCTGCTCTGTTTCAGATTTCTTT
Organism: Sceloporus undulatus; assembly: GCF_019175285.1. Classification (NCBI taxonomy): domain Eukaryota; kingdom Metazoa; phylum Chordata; class Lepidosauria; order Squamata; family Phrynosomatidae; genus Sceloporus; species Sceloporus undulatus. The sequence goes on from NC_056525.1 coordinate 247,419,908, forward strand.
TCTCATGTAATAAGTCTGCCAGTTTGCACCAGCTGAAGCATGCTGTGAACCAATGGGGAAAGGGGAAGGGAGAGATAAAAATGAAGGCATATTTAAAAAGAGTTGAAAGAGTGGGATAACCGAGGAGTAATCTGCACTGTCCCTGTCAAATTGGGACACTTGGACAGTATACACCATGAACAGCGAAAGACACCACTCTCCAAAGCCTCTAAAAGCATCCCAGAGTGATCCCATGTCAGTTCTAGTCACCTGTGGCGCCATAGAAAGAACCAAAAATGGCATGGGGAGGCCCTGCAGGCTCTGGAGTGTGCCCACCGCTGCCAAAGCCTTTGCAGGGATGAAATTCAGTGGGGGTGGCCAGGCCATGATCAGTAAACTTGACCACCTGCTGAAGCCAGAGCTTGGCAACATTACTTCTTGTGATTACAACTCTCAGCATTTTCCACCCTACTTACTTCAGTTGCTGAAAATTGCTCTAAAAGTACAAAAGTAGTTTGCATTTAGCTTACTCAGTGAAAGAGGAGAGAAGAGGGGGGTAAAATCTTACCCTTCCCAGTAGGTTCAGGCAAGAGCCAACTGCTGCAGCCTCTGCTAGCTTATTTGCTCTGCCCCATTAATAACTTGTGTCATCTTGACTGCACTCTGATGTTTTGCCTGGCCACTCATGTCCCAGTTTTCATCTGTGAAATGTTGGAGGGTGCAAGATTTGAACCTTGAGTTTCTCAGCGTCCTAGTTCTAGTCCAACAATCAATCCACTATACAACACCAGCCCATGCTTTGAAGTCTACACAAAGCCAGGAAGAAATGTTTGCACAAACATCAGAACAATTAATTACATTAGTGTAACCCCTCATTGTGAGCCAAGATTGTATAGTGGTTTACGCATTGGACTAAGATTTGGAGAGCAGGATTCGAATCCCTGCTTGGTCATGAAAACCACCTTGGTAACCTTGGGCAAGTCAAACTCTCTCAGCCTCAGAGGAAGATAAAGGTGTTTATCACACAGGAGGAATTTCTCTTAATTTCGAATGAAAAGAAAGTGGGGCCAGAACGCATTCACTTGAATTCGCTAGTTCATCGAATTTATGTGAATCTGAATTGCATTCGAACTGACTTCCCATTGCCCAAAAATAGCTTGCCATTGCCCGAAATTGTGTGTGGTAGTCTATCACACAATAACGTTAAACCCCATGATTGCGTTCGGATTGCCATTGGATTATACTTCCAATTTCCCTTGTCTGATAAACTCAATAGGCAAACCCCCTCTGAATAAATCTTGGCAAGAAAATCAAGTGATAAATTCACCTTAGGGTTGCCTTAAGGTGGAAGCCCTCTGAAGTCACATACACAACAGCAACCACCCCTTGTGGCAGCTGGCCTAAATATCCTAACCACCAAACCCTGTCTAATCTTATTAGCTAGGCAGGGACATGCCTGGTTAGTATTTGGATGGGAGACTGCCAACAAACACCAGGTGCTGTAGGCTATATTTCAGAGGAAGAAACTGACAATACTATCTCCAAGTACTGTACTCCTTGACTAAGAAAACCCTGTGAAATTCATGGGGTTTCTATAAGTCAATGGGTGACAGTCCCTTGGCATCCTAGCTGAAGTTACCAACAGGATTCCAGCCTGGGAGCTATAGTTTGCAAAAGCACTTTCTTCTAAAATCTGTCCTGAATCACCCACCCTTCAATCTTACTCTTCCTTTCTCCAAGTTCCATCCCAACTATATTATGCATTCTGTTCTAAACAGGGAGTCACCCTTCTTATTCATCTGGGAAGTTAAATAAGGTGAAATGCTAACATCTCTGGGTGTTTCTTTCACAGGTGAGAGTTTTTTTTTCCTCCCAGGACCTCAGCCTTTAGAAGAAAAAAAAAGACAGGGATAGCATCCAGCCAAGCAAGCTTTAGGCAAAGCCTGGAAAGAGATGCCAGTCCAATAGGGGTGTTCACAGCCATAAAACCAGTCCATGAAATGCAGGAGAGAGACAAGACAATGATGCCTGCTTGCAACACAAACTAGGTCTTCCGGAAAAGGGACTTGGGATTTCAACATGCCAAATTTTAAATGCACAGTTCTGATGTTATCTTGCAGCAGAAGAACTACTTGTGGGTTTTCCTTGACACTGTGGTTCCCAGGACCAGTGGGGTCATTCTGGTGCATGTGGTATAAAAATCCAGACAGTTAGGGATGTGGTACTTAAACCACTAGGCATACGTTTGCACGTCTTTCTTCCAAGAAAGCACACCCAGGAGAAAAGGGCTGTGCTCTATCTATCTATCTATCTATCTATCTATCTATCTATCTATCCATCCATCCATCTAGCTATCTCTATCTGTCTACAGGTTGAGTCTCCCTTATCTGAATTCATAAATATGAAATATTCCAAAATCCAAAACTGTCCTCATGGGTGGCTGAGATAGTGACACCTTTGCTTTCTGATGGTTCACTCCGCACAAATTTTGTTTCATACATAAAATTATTGAAAAGATTGTGTATAAAATTACCTTCAGGCTTTGAGTATAAGGTGTACACAAAATATAAAAGGATTTTGTGTTTGGACCTGGGTCCTATTTACAAGATATCTCATTATGTATATGTAAATATTCCATGTGTGTGTGTGTATCCAAAATTCAAAACACTTCTGGTCCCAAGCATTTTGGATAAGGGAGACTCAGCCTGTATCTATGCATCTATCTATCCTTTTTAAATAGAAAGTGGGCAACTCCAATTCTTCTCCCTCTTAATGGTGTGTGCATGCATCATATACAGGGATATTGGAAGTGACATTGCATCATAGCTGCTCACCATTTTGTCATATGACCAAAGAAATTAGTTTGGAGGGGGTTAAGGATTCTAGGGAGGTATAGACGGGCAAACTGCCACTTTTGTGCATTGTTTCAGTCATTTTGGAGTTATTTGGAGGGTGGGGGAAATAACCAAAAACATTGCACGGTTGTTGTTTTTTCAGCTTTGGGGGGCTAGGTGCTTTGGAGGACTGGCTGTCATCCTCAGGGCCACAAAAGTATAGTTCTGGGCCCACATGTGGTCCAGAGGCCACACTTTCCCCCCTCTTTTCTTAATGGCCCCCATTAGTTTTTTAAAAAAGATTATTTTTAACTTTGTATGTTTTAAATCTTTGTAATTATTTGTAATTTTTAATATTTTTAACAATTTTAAATGTTCAATTTTAATTGTTTTAATGTATTCTATATATGTTGTTAGCCGCCTTGGGTCCCCCTTTGGGGAAAAAATAAAATCAAATTAAATAGTTTTGGAAAATATATTCTTTCAGATGAAAATTCCTAGAATTTGCCACAGGATCATGTTGGCTAGGGGATTCTAGAAGTAGTAGCCCCCCAAAAATACCCAATCTAATCTAGCGTCTGGGTTCCCACACTGGCCAAGCAGATACCAAGGGCCTTTTCACACTGCATACTAAAGACAGTTCCTGGGCTGGGCTATTTTTGTTATAGCATCTCTGCTGCAAATATTGTACCAAGTACCCATGATCAGTGGCATCACTAGGGTTGGTGTCACACGGTGCAGCAACTCATGGTGCCACCCCCGTCATTGACTTCCTCCCATGCCAGACCATATAGAATCCTTAGTAAAGTTTTTTATAGTAATGTTACTCATAAATGGTAATTCCCAAATATTATATTAGCAAAATTAAAATTATATCATATATATATATAATCATATGCACAGCCTAAATGTACTTACATATACAATAGTTTCATGTGGCTAAAGTGAAAAGTTGGTAAAATGTGATGTTTTAAAGAAAATTTTAAAAGAATAAAATTTAATTAATGTCTTTATTTATTTTAATTAAAAATTTTAAATCTTAAATTAAGAACTCCTGGGGCCTGCCCTTTCCCCTCCAACTGAGCCTCACCCCATTGACACCATATCTTCAGCATTTTAAAGGGATGCAAGGAAATGCCAAAGCCCATTACTGCCTAAAGGAAGATATTTGGGGAGCAATGTCATGCACCCCCAAGTGACGCCACTGCGCATGATCTTTCCAAAGGGCTTCTTCCCAGCTTTCTTAAGGTCAACATGCTCTTTCTTCCACACTGTGGGGATTTTACTCACTTCTCTCCACCCAGAGGCCCACAACCAAGAGGGCCACAATGAGGATCTTCATTCTGGCATGGTGCTTCCAGCTTGTCAAAGAGAGGCTGCTGCACCATCCTGATGTAGCTCATAGCAACTGTGGCATCACAGGCCTGTCAACAATTGAGTCTGATGTCATCAGGGGAAATCCCTGGCTCCCCAAAGAATACATTGGGTTTTGTTTTGTATCATGGGAGTGGCTGTCTTTGGAAATGCAAAGCTGAGCATGCTGGAACCTGCAAGGAGTTTACTTGAATTCCTCACCCCAACTTCTTTCTTGAACACGATACTGAAGTTGTTTACCTTATTCCTGGTTTCTAGTTCCTCATTTGTTTTTATTGTCCTGTGTCTTCAAGTCATTTCCAACTTATGGCAAACCCAAGATGAACCTATCATGGGGTTTTCTTGGCATCTTTCTTCAGAGGGGGTTTCCCATTGCCATCCTCAGAGGCTGAAAGAGTTTGACTCATACAGGGTCACCCAGTGAGTTTACATGGCTGAGCGGGGATTTGAACCCTGGTCTCCAAAGTCCTAGTTCAACACACAAACAACTACACCACATTGACTCTTACTTTACTTGTACAAAGTGTTAAAACACAGACCACTTGAAAGAAACCTGCCACCTTTTTATTATTATTATTAACCTTTATTTATGAAGCGCTGTAAATTTACACAGCGCTGTACATGCAATCTTTTTAGTTAGACGGTTCCCTGCCCTCAGGCTTACAATCTAAAAAGACATGACACAGAAGGAGAAGGGAGTGGTGGAGGGAAAGGGTAAGAGGTCCAGCAGTTCCTCTCAACCTCCGAGGTCTGGACCAAGGCAGATGGACTGGAGGGAGGGCAAGGCTTCATAATGGATGGTTAATCATTATCCAGAGAAAATACATAATCACAAGTAGGATAATACATATACAGTACATAGGAATACAGGAAATGGATCGATAAACAGCCAACAACAGAACATCAGATAGTAAGCGACAATTATGCGATGCCTGGGAAAGCTTCTCTGAATAGGATGGTTTTCAGCTCCGTTTTGAAGCTGGTTAAAGAAGTGATGGCTCTTGCTTGTGGAGGAAGAAGGTTCCAGGAGTGAGGGGCAGCAAGTGAAAAGGGGCGAATCCGGGATGGGGCAGAGGAAATCCTGGGCTGAGACAGGAACCCTTGACTACCAGAACGGAGGGCCCTGGTGGGAAGGTGAAGAGAAAGAAGGTCTGATAAGTAAGGAGGGGCCAGTCCATGGAGGGCTTTGAATGTCGACAGCAGGAGCTTATACTGAATGCGGAAAGGGAGAGGGAGCCAGTGAAGGGATGCCAAGACAGGAGAGATGTGGTCAGAGCGGTGGGTGGAAGTGATAATGCCTGCAGCTGAATGCTGAACAGAGATTAAAGGACGGAGGTGAGAGAGAGGAAGCCCAGCCAGGAGGACGTTACAGTAATCAAGTCAGGAGATCACTAGGGCATGGACCAGGATCTTGGCAGTAGAGGCGGAGAGATATGGTTGGATTTTGGCAATGTTGTACAAAAAGAATCTACAAGCCTTGGCTGTGGTCTGGATCTGAGGGATCCATGACAGAGAAGAGTCAAAGATGAAACCAAGATTAAGGGCTTGCTGGACTGGTTGAATGGAAATGTTGTCCACAGAGACAGAAAAGGAGTGTTGAAGGTTGGGCTTAGGAGGAAAGACAAGAAGCTCCGTCTTGGACATGTTGAGCTTCAAACGCCGATGGCGCATCCACTGCGAGACAGCTGTAAGGCAAGATGAGACTTGCTGTTCAAGCCTTGGCGAAAAGTCAGGGGCAGAAAGATACAGCTGGGTGTCATCGGCATAGAGATGGTAGGAAAAACCAAAAGAGCTGATGAGTTTTCCTAAGGACAGTGTGTAGAGAGAAAACAGAAGGGGACCCAGAACAGAGCCCTGGGGAACTCCAACAGATAAGGGAACAGGAGAAGAAGTCAGACCCCCTGCAACTACTGCAAAAGATCTGCCAGACAAGTAAGATCTAAACCAGTCGAGAACAGAGTCTGAGAACCCAAGGCCAGAGAGTATGTCAATTAGGAGACAGTGATCAACAGTGTCAAAGGCTGCAGACAGATCGAGAAGAATGAGAACAGAGTAAAGGCCATTAGCCTTGGCCTGTAAAAGGTCATTCGAGATCTTAGTGAGAGCTGTCTCTGTAGAATGCCTTGGGCGGAAACCAGACTGAAAGGGATCAAGGATGGAATTGGCTTCAAGAAACTCAAGACAGCGCGAATAGACAACCCGTTCCAAAACCTTAGAAAGAAAGGGGAGAAGAGAAATCGGACGATAGCTAGACAGAGAGGAGGGGTCAAGAGAAGGTTTTTTCAGAATTGGGGAAATGAGAGCATGTTTGAAGTCCGAGGGGAAGGAGCCTGTAGAGAGAGAGAGATTGAAGATATGGAGGAGCGAGGGCAGAAAGGAGGGAGCTATAGAGATTAGAAGACGAGTAGGAATAGGATCAAGAGGACAGGTAGCAGGTTTGGAAGAGTTCAGAAGTGTAGAGAGTTCATCCAAAGAGGCAGGAGGAAAGACAGAAAATTTGTTAGGCGAAGGTGATAGAAGATTAAGAGCAGAAGAAGAATCAGGAGGGACTATCTCAGAGCGAATAGTGGTAATCTTAGAGATGAAATAGTTAGCAAAGTCATTAGGAGAGAAAGATGAAGAGACTGGAGGAGAGGGAGGTTTAAGCAAAGTGTTGAAGGTGGAGAACAAACGCTGCGGGCTCCTCTCATTGGCAGAGATCAATGATTTGTAATAATTCTGTTTAGCCATAGAGAGGGCGCGTGAGAAGGAAGAAAGAACAAATTTGAAATGGATAAAATCAGCCCACTCTTTGGACTTTCTCCAAAGACGTTCGGCCGCTCTAGAGCAGGACCGGAGAAACTTAATGTTGGGGGTAAGCCAGGGCTGAGGCCTAGTCTTAGAGGAAGAAGTGCGTACAGAGACAGGGGCAAAATGGTCGAGAGTTGAGGAAAGAGTGGAGTTAAATAAAGACATAGCTGAATCAGCAGAATCCCCGAGATTTAGGGAAGAGAGAGATGAATCCAGGGTCAGACCAAGTTGGTTAGAGTCAACAGATTGAAGATCACGAAAAAGACGTTGAATAGTGTGGCGAGGAGGAGGAGTATAAGTGAGAGCAAAGGAGATTAAATGATGGTCAGATAGTGGAAAATCAAGTGCCAGGTAGTCAGAAATGGCGCAGTTTGCAGCAAGAACTAGGTCAAGACAGTGACCAAGAGAATGAGTTGAAGAGTTGGAGTGTGGTTGGAGGCCAAAAGAAGCTAGCAGAGAGTTAAAGCGAGATGTTGTAGGGTTATTGGAATTGTCAACGTGGATATTAAAGTCACTTAGGATCAGAGTGGGGACTGAATCTGAAAGGAAGAATGTCAGCCATGATTCAAAGTCAGATAGGAACTGGGTGGCAGAACCAGGAGGGCGATAGATGACTGCAACCCGGAGCTGTAGAGGAGAAAAGAGTCTAATAGGATGAAACTCAAAGGAAGAGAAGTGATAGCTGGGGGGAAAAGATAGAACTTGAAACTGGCAGGAGTTAGATAGCAAGATACCAACCCCTCCTCCTCGACCCTCAGGACGGCTTGTGTGCGTGAAGGAGAGACCACCAAAAGAAAGGGCAGAGGAGGTTGCAGTATCATGGGCTGGGAGCCAGGTTTCGGTGAGAGCGAGGAGGTTAAAGGATTTAGAGAGAAAGAGGTCATGAATTGCTGTTGCTTTAGGGGCAGCAGAGCGGCAGTTCCAGAGGGAACAGAGGAAGGGAAGCAGGGAGACAGGGAGAGGCCGGATGGGGATCAGGTTAGGAGAAATGTGGCGAGCCATGGGAAGGATGGGGTTCACAGAGAAAAGAAAGAGGTGAAGCTAGCTTTACAATTAAAGGTCAACAACAACAATAACAATAATGACAAAAACAATAATAATATAGCCAGCTCAGGCCTTCTGGGTAGGAGTCCAGTGCAAGCAGGAAGTACTTCCAGGGAGCACAGGTTATACTTGACCTTCTTCCTGTGGAGAATTCTGGGACAAGCAGGAGAGTGAGATGGAGCAGGGCCTTCTGGGAAGGAGAGAGTTCCTTTGTGTAGGGCTGATGGGGAGCCCAAACTTCCTTCTTTTCCCTCAGAGGCAGATGGAGCAGGGCCTTCTGGGAAGGAGAGAGTTCCTTTGTGTAGGGCTGATGGGGA
>NC_056525.1:247428255-247621071 GCF_019175285.1 Sceloporus undulatus
AAACCCTACCTTCCTTCTTTTCCCTCAGAGGCAGATGGAGCAGGGCCTTCTGGGAAGGAGAGAGTTCCACTGTGATTCTCCTCTCTCTGCCCACCCAGCCACCTGCCTCCTGGTCATACCCACCAAGGGCTGCCAGGTGGTGCCTTCTGTTGCCTCACTCACTTGCTCACTAGCTCACTCACTTGCTTGCTCACCTAGTTGGATGCCTAGAGCAGCCATTGTCATGCCCAGCCTGGCTGAGAATTCAGGAGAGGACTCTGACCCTGACCCTGAGCTTGAGCCTGAGCCTGGCCCTAGCTCTGCCCTGAGAGCACCGGCAGAGACTGTGGCTCCAGAAGATAACCAGGAGCCCAAATTCCAGGCAGCAGAGCCTTCTAGAACTGTGGGCATTGAGGAGGAAGAGGAGACCCACGTACGTACCTTCAGCCAGAAGAGAGCCAAAAGGGTGGGCCTCCGGCGGTCTCAAAGGATTTATGCAAAACGCCAAAGAATTAAGGAACAGCTGCACTCATGAGAGCTGATGATAAAAGCCTGGGAAGGATGCCAGCGCCTTTGTCAGAGGCGATCTGATCTTCCTGGTGAAAGCATCTTGTTCCTAGATGCTCTGTTTGATTTCTCAGCTTGGATCTTTGAATTTTGGATTGACCATCTGCTTTGCTGGAACTCTTGACCTTCTTGGACTGCTCGACTACACTATTTGTTTGATCCTTTGGCTTACACCCAGACTGACTACAGATCTTGTTTTTGGACTCTGCCTTTTGCTTGTAAGTCTGCCATTCAAGACTTGCCTTACTCCACAAACTCTGTGTGGCGTTCTTTTGTTTATTGAAGTTTCTTATCAGCTGTTGGCTGCTTTCCTGATCAGCCCTGGAATGGGGGGCAGCTAGGAAAGCGAGGCAGCAGGAAGGGATGGAAGGGGCATGCTTCCTCAGCTTCCTCTTTGGGAGAGAGTGGGAACTGTGGAGACACTATAAGGGCACACTCATCCCTGCTCCTCCACTGCCTCAGTTTTATCCTCAGGGATTCCAGCCCTGCACATACTGGCCGTTAAGGCTGGCATGGGGGCGGAGTTGAGGTCTAGCATCCTCACAACACATGGCTGACTCTGCCCCCCATGGCACCCTGACTCCGCGCACCACTCCACACAGCACGCAGTGTCATGGCACTCCTTCAGTGCTCCATCCATATGATGCAGCACTGAAGCAGTGCCATATAACCACGGCAACGCAGCTGTGGTGCCCTTTTGAGGGTGCAAAAAGGAACTGCTTTTTGTGGCTCCTTTTTGCACCCTCGAAAGGCCGAATCGGGGCCGCAGCATGAGGTTGCCACTGCCCCAAACCATCTAGGAAAGGGATGGCACCCTGCCACCCCTTGGGGGCTGTATGTAGAGCCCCTCACTCATTTGTTCTCCTGGCCACTTGGCTGCCACCCACCCAGGGCTACCAGAGGACAGCCATGCAGCAGGAGGGGATGAAAGGCCTGTGTGCTGTCCCTCGTATTCTGCTACCATGGCTTCCTCCTCACAGAGAGCAAGGACAGTACAGAAGACGCAGGCACCAGGCACAGCAGCACCATTGCACACCCACACACTCACAGTTCAACTGATTGTCACCCCCTCTGAGGCGTGATCCACACCTCCCATACACCCGTAGTGATGCCACTGTGTCATAGGGCTTTCTTGACAAGATTTCTGCATAAAATGTTTGCCATTGTCTTCCTTTAGGATTGAGAGAGGACAACCCAACTACCCATTTGGTATGCCAACACCAGGGTGTGTGGCAATGGCAGATAAAGTGGAAAGGGGGTGCAGGGATTTCGGATCAGGTGGTGGTGGAGCACAGCAATGCTAGATCAGGTGGTGGTGGGTGCTGGGTTGTCAGATACCCACACTCCCTGCCTTATCTCACTCCCTCTCCAACGGTATGCCCCAAGTAGGACAATAATAATGGCTCCTGGATGTATCATACATTGCACCACCATACCAGTATTGATGTGGAGGTGGGATAAAGATTCCTTGAATACTGGTATGTTTCTATCTGCTCCAAAAATGGGATCATTGCAGTAGAGATGCCTTGTGAGATAATCTTGTAAGTATCAAGAAGGACCTCCTGATCATAAGAGGTCTTCATTAGGAGCACCTCAACAGGCATTGGATGACTACCTCTTAAGAATGCATTAGCTTTGGATTCTGAATTAGATGTCTTCTGGGGACCCTTCCAAGTCTACGGTTCTATGATCAGAGAGAGGACTGTGCCAAAACTTTTCTTCCAGATGTTCATTTATTGAATGCAAGACATTTTTACATGGGAAAGAATTTGATGGTGGCACATTACATTTGCATTCACAGGAAAACAATATCTGAGAACAGAACTCAGTTAAGCCAGAAGAAGACCCACAGGAGTTTGTGTCTCTCATGAGCATCCAGAGGTGCACAGTCAGAGGTCTTCTCTCCCATCAGAACCCTGTCCGCAGGATGCAGAATAAGCTGGCCAAGGCTGCCATAACCATTATGGCATAGCTGGTTTTCACACCGCTGGGTCCACCGCTGTTGCAGTAGTCGGTCTCACAACAGGTAGATGAAATCCCTGCATTGACTCCCTTAGCTCCAGCGTTGATCTTTGGGCAGTGTGAAGCGCACCATTTGCTGATGGAAAGCTCCTTACCTGAAAAAACAAAATTTAAACAAGAGGGGGAGGGAAGTAAGGTGGTCATATGAGAAACTGCAAAGAGATTTGACAGGCTTTGACACTAGCTTTAATCCTGTTGTTGTTGTTGTGTGCCTTGAAGCCATTTCTGACTTATGGCGATCCCAAGGTGAACCTATTGTGGGGTTTTCTTGGCAAGATTTGTTCAGAGGTGGCTTGCCTTTGCCTTTCTCTGAGGCTGACAAATCCTGACTTAAACATACATATATTTCCCCGGAAAAGCAATTGGACACTTGTTTTGTTCAGAATAGCCTCATTCAGTTCAGGTTGCAGTGTTTTAAAATATGTTGTGAGCCACCTTGAGTCCCATAATTTGGAGAAAGGTGGGATATAAAGAGGAGGGAAAAGGAGTGGAGGAGAAGCAGCAGCGCATTACTGTACACCAAGTAGCATGTGAATATGCATTACTTCTATGCCTTGCCTTTGCACATTGCAATTGGGTTGTCTGCTGTGCACTTTGACTATTGACCTAGAGGCATTGCACTACATGGTTATTCAGTACAGAGGCTATAGAGCATAACTCCACCTGTGGATATTTATGCTAGTCTGAAACAATGTGGGATCTCAGTCTGTTTGCAAAATGGCTGTTGTTGTTGGGTGCCTTCAAGGCTATATCTACATGGGCCAATTTCAATGGTTTCCCCCAACCCTTACCAGGACCTGATTACATGATGCAGGGCCAAATTCTCGATTTGACTGTGGACTGGCTTGCAGTTCCACAACAAATCTGTCCCTCCTTAAACCCATGTAAAAAAAAACCCTAAATCTTTGCTCCATATTTTGCAAGAAATCCAGAGCACTCTGTAGCAATACCAGGCGGCTATTTACACACGTGTCTCTCTGTGCTGCCCAGTGCCATTGCTGCTCATGCAAGTCACTTCCTCTGAGATCACAACGAGGTGCCCAGCCATATGATCAATGCTGGGCCCCTCATTTCTGACATCAGAGGGTAGCAATGCCATTGCTCGCTGTCAGTACAGATTGCAAAAATAATGGAGGAGAATCCAGGGCAGCTCTGGGGGCAGATTACTCTGGGAGTAGCCCAGAATATTCTGGCCAGTGTAGACAAGTCCCAAGTTGCTTCTGACTTATGGCAATGGTGACACAAGACACCCACACCATATATTTCAGTGGCAGCTGATGCCCAGTAGGAATAATGAGGTGGGTGGCAAGGTCACCACAAGCAAGAAAAACAACAAAAAACCCTCCATGGTGTGGTAAGTACAGTCAGCCCTCCATATTCAATATACATATATATACATATACATACATACATACATATATATATATATATATATATATCCAGGAATCAAGCATTCACTGCTTAAAAATATTAAAAAATAATATATATTCCAAAATAAAATGACTGCCAAAGTGAAATAATGCAAAGTTAAATCAAAGGTAAAATGGAGAAAAGGGACAGCTTTTTGCTTTTGGGGAGTTCCGAAAGTAAAAAGCTACCCTTTTCCTCCATTTTACCTTCTCTTTAACATTGCGTTATTTCACGTTAACAGTGATATCATGTGATAATCTTGCCCCATTTGTGGGATTTTTTCTCATTTAAATCTCATTCAAATCCCATTTCTCTTTGGGATTTCGCTCGTGCGATAAACTCCTAAGACAAATAAACACCAGAAATATGAAGTAAAATATACTTCTTTTACAGATAATGGTCAATTATAAGCTGTATATAGCATTATTCTTACACATTTAATCTTGTTATATCACAACAAATTCATACAAATTCCATAAAAAAACAATGTTCTTTTATCATAAAGTTGTATCATACTACATCACAATAGTTCAAGGTCCAGAACACATAGTTCATCAATTAAGTAACACAATAGTATCACCATACTTATATACCAATAAATCCACAATCAGTACTTGCAACAAGAGTTAATCCATAGTCAAATCCTCAGCCAATGCTTGTAGCTGAGAATAGTTCAAGGCCAACAGAAGGCCAGCTATCTCCTCCATTTCACCAAACCTTGTTCATGGCCAGTTGATCAATACCTCTTGTCATCATATTGCAAGACTTGCAGCCATGTGCCATTCAAATACCTTTAACAGTGCATTTCCATACTTATGGACCAAATTGGAAAAAAAACTTTCTTTATCATCAAGCACAACATCTATTCCTAAAAAAGAAAGTGTTGTATGCAAAAAGGGCCATGATAATATTACATTCACTCCTAAAATCATTATTCCAACTCCCACATACTAATGAGTATTTTACTTGCCTGGCTCTACTTCCTCCCAGTTCAACTCCTTACTGATAAGATTCTCTCAACATTGGAGCTTATCACAAGGGAGGAATTTCTCTTAATTTTGAATGAAAAGAAAGTGGGGCCAGAACGCATTCACGTGAATTTGCTAGTTCAACGAATTTACGTGAATTTGAAATGCGTTCGAACTGACTTCCCATTGCCCAAAAATAGCTTGCCATTGCCCAAAATTGCATGTGGTAGTTTATCACACAATAACATTAAACCCCATGATTGTGTTCAGACTGACTTCCCATTGCCTGAAATTGCGTGTGGTAGTCTATCACGCAATTCCGTTAAACCCCATGATTGCGTTCGGATTGCCATTGGATTATACTTCCAATTTCCCTTGTCTGATAACATCCATTGCCTGCAATTGCATTTAAAGCTAACCCAATGTTTCCATGGCTAACAGCTGTACCAAATTACATTTCTACTTACACTAACAGCCCTCTTTAGGAAAACTACTCATTCCTATGTTTTAAACCTATTGCATGTTACTTGTTATTAATTATACAGTATAAATGAGGCGTAATCCCATTGTGTGTTAAGTCCAAAAAAGGCATAAGGCTGACGGTGGAAATTAAAGAAGGCTTCCTGCTGAAGGAGTAGCTCAGCAATGGCAGCTGCACTTTACATTTCTATGCCACTTGATAGAGAGCTCAGCGCTCTCTAAACAGTTTTTCAACTTCCGCAGTCTCCACAGGCCACAATATGGCTGTTTGGAGGTACCCTGGAAAAAGTAGTTACTTGGGAAGTTTTGTTCATTGTGCATAGTGTCCAGTTTTGGACTATGAAACTTGAGATCAGTGTTCAATTCCCCACTCGAGCATAAAAACCCACTTTGGTAAGTCACACTCTCTCAGCCTCAGAGGATGGCAATGGCAACCCCCTCTGAAGAAACCTACCAAGAAAACTCCATGATAGCAGTGCAATCGAAGGCAGCCTGGAAGCAAATTCTCTGAAGCCACTTTTTTTCCGTTTTAACCAAAATGAAGGTGACTTCAGAAACGCCACTGAAGCAATTCTCAAGGGGCTCCCATAGAAATCAATGGCATCTGATAAAACAGTCCCTTTATGAGGTGAAACCGCATCGTTGGAAGTGCAATCGCTTCGGAAGTGAGCTGGAACTGAGCTACAAAACCACCCAAAAGCTCCATGTGATATACTCCTATGAAAACTTATGCTACAAATTCTTTTTCCCAAGCCCTGTTCACACAGGTCAAATAAAATGTCCTTCCAGCAAGCAGTCCCAATGATGCAGAGCCCAGTCCTGGTTCTGGTGAGAACTGTCTGGACAATGTCCAGACAGTTCAGCAACAAACCTGGGGTATTCCCCCTTTATATAGAATTTAAAAACTTTTGCTCTGGGTCTTCCCCAAAGATGGAGAGTCCTCCATTGCAATGCCAGGAGGCCATTTAAATGTGTCTTGGTGTGCTGCCCACTGCTACCCCAAGGCACTCGCTCTGAAGTCAGGACAAGGCACTCAGCCATGTGACTGATGCTGTGCACATCGTTCTGATCTCAGGGTAAAGTGACCCATGGTGGCAGCAGTGCCATTGGATGACATAGCAGGACGTTTGTGAGAACAATCACTTGGCATTGCAATGGAAGGCTGCAGGTAACAGGGGTCGATCAGGGCAATTCTGGGACCAGAATACTCCAGGCTGCCCCCAGAGTATTCTGGCCCATGCGGATCTCACCCCAGATAGACCCAAAGGTTCTACAAGATCCCTTGGTACTTTGAATGCTTATGTATGTATGTATTTGATTAATTATTAAAACATTGAGATTTCTGCCCTATACCCTAAAACCTCTATGGCAAAATCAGTGCAAACATTTTGAGTCTTGAAACACTAAAAATGGTAGGTGAGAAACATGGTAGGTGAACATTCCTAACACATATGACAATGACTGGGGAATTGAAAAAGTCAAAACAGTTGCAAACCATGACTGAGATCCTCCACCGTGAAGGATTCACTTTAAGAAATGACAGTGGTTCTCTGTAACTTACCAGGAGGATGGTTATAAAAGGATACGCAATGGTGGTCCATATCCGAACACTTAGTGCGTTTTGTACATTCATTGTGAGACTTTACATTTTCGCAGGCATAACACTCCAGTGACATAACTGCAAACAAGAAGAGAGAAAGGGAGGAGGAGGAAGAAGAAGATTTTTAGATCTCCATAATATACAGTTTTTTAAAAATACAATGCACCAGTATTTGCATCTCAGAGCAGTCACTTGGGTCCTTTTGTGTATGGCTGGTGTTGAATTTACTGTAAAAACATCAGCACTTGAACGTGGAGTCTATCCACACTTCCCAATGGTGGCAACTTAATACCAATTAAAATGCCAGTGTGGTGTACTGGTTTGAGTGTTGGACTAGGACTCTGAAGACCATGATTCAAATCCCTCCTCAGCCATAGAAACTCTTTGGCTGACATTGGGCAAGTCATACTTTCTCAGCCTCAGAAGGAGACAAAAGCAAACCCTCTCTGACCAAATCTTGCCAAGAAAACCTCATGATAGGGTTGTTTTAGGATTGCCATAAACTGGAAACTAGAAACAAAAAGGCTGTTTCTAGATCAAGTTGAAACACGGGGATTATTCTTTCTCACCTACTGTAGTTAAGGAGATGGGGCAAAGGACATTTAATCTAGCCTTTGTATGTAGAGCAGAACAGAAGGTACTAAGCCCTGGAGCAACAATGTCTGGTGAGCGAAGGCGGAAAAATACATAGTCTCCAAAAGTCTTTGCAAACTGCAGCAACAGTTCTATTAAGTTTTGTAAACCGTAGCAAGCTGCTGCTTGTCTATCTGAGCTGGAGATTTGCACCCAGACCTTTCCTCTTGCCTGAAGCTAAACCTACCTAAAGTGGAGAATCTGTAGTCTCGTCTCCTGCCTGAAAATTGTAGACTCAGTGCTAGGTCCTGCCATCTGGCAATCCTACACTGAATCCAGGTGATAAATAAAAACATATCATTCACCCACTGCTTTTGCTGTAGTCCAAAAAAGTAACTTTTCCAAACTCTGCTTTGAATTGACTACCTGACCAAGCTTTTTACTCTGTCTTGCTTGCTTCCAAGTCTGGTTTCATGAAATACATTCTCCTCTGCGTGGGGCACCACCCTTCTGATTCAAACTGGGTTACTGGGCATGGCAGAGATAATATCAAGATGAGGATTGGTTTCAAAATGCTAGCCAGTCTTTGCAGCAGGTGCTTTGCTGCACGTTTTTGACAGCAGTAAGTTTCTCCAGAGCCTCTAGTCCTTCGGGAGGAAGTAAAAGTAGAGATGCCAGCTAACTGGGTGAGGTTTAATTGAGCAAAACTTGGAAGCAATGGCAGCCTGGCATTTACAGTCATGAAACCAATCCATAAAATGCAGATCACGTGAAGGGAGAAGAGGTAGTGATGCCAACTTGCAAGATGGATCAGGTGCTTTGGATTTCAACATGCTAAACTTTATAGGCTAAACTCTGACCTCATCTGCAGCAGAAAAACTTCTTCTGGGTTATGTCTCACACTAAGGTTCCGAAAGCTAGTGGGAATATTTCAGTGTACATGGTAGAACAACCCCAAACAACTTCACCACACAGGGACAAATCCACTTCTGGTGTGCATAATCCACCATGAATGCACTTGCTTGAGTTAGGTTTATTTCAAGGAGGCACATCCAGAGAAATTGCTGGTAGGCATCCATCTTTCTCATGGTCTAAAACACTTGGATGGCACCCAGTAGCTTTGGAAAGGTTACTTTTTGTTGGATTACAACACCCAGAATTCTTCTGGTTCATGACATTGGCATAAATTTTTGAAAGCAGTAGAAAAAAACAGAGTGAAACAAGCAAGAAACTGTAGAAATAGGTTGCTCAGAGTTGGCTGGTTTGTCCATATTCTCTCCCCACAAGTGCAAAACCCTATTATTGGATATTGAATCAAAAATATAGGTAGCAATATGGCATTGCATAGCTGTCTGTACATTGGGCTGATGTTTTTTCATGTCTCTCATTCAAATGAAATGACAGTTGCAGCAGCAATTATTTCCATAACTGTTTCGAGCCACATATTCATAGTTGGCTTAATTGAATGATATTCTGTACTAAGTGCCCTTCAGGTCATGCATCTACAGTATTTTAGGCCCAGTACAAACGGGAAGTGGTGTCCTGGCACTGATTCTAGGGTTCGGGAGCGTGCAGCGACTGTACACTCCCAAACCCTAGTCTGTTCGGACGGCGCCATGATGGTGGCCTCTTGTCCCTATGGAGGCCACCACGATGACGCAAGCATGGTGCAGCGTTCGTATGTCACGGCGCCATGCATCAATGGTGAACTTATTGCATCAACCACACACACCTAAAAGAACCCAGTTTTTCCAAGCTCTTTTTGGTGTGGAGGGACACCACACGGTTTGGCTGCTGCAGCATCCCTCTGGAGCAAAAACAGGCGGCTCCAGCCCACCCATTTGGGGCAGTCTGTTGAGCCCCTTAGTTAGGCATTGTTGCACTAGTTAATTGGTTTAGTGTAGTTTTGTTTAGTTTGAGTAAACAATGGCGGGGTATAGACCGCCGCTTTGCGGCGCTCTGCCGCCACCGCCAGTAGGTCCGCGGGGGAGCCGGAGCCTTCAGACAGCCCGACTCCCGCGCGGACCGAAAAAAGAAGCTCCAAAATGGAGCTTCTTTTCAAGTCGCGTTTGCGACGTAGCGAGGCGCCAGGGGCGCGCTCGCTACGTCACAAGCGGCGCGACACGTCTGGACGCTGTGCGTCCAGTACGCAAAGATGGCGCCGGCCATGTAGAAAGGCCGGCGCCATCTTGTACGGACAGAGTCCGTACTAGGCACAGGGCCGTCTATAAGAGACGCCCCTTTTTTAAAATGGGACGTCCTCCGGACGTCCCAAAGGACTGTTTAGAAAGCCCCAATATCTGAGTATTCTTTTCCTAAAAAAAAACTCGATGAAATTTATGGGTTGCCATAACTCAACAGGCAACTTGAAGGCACAAACATTTTAGCTATGTATAGGTACTTCAAGCAGTTAAGGACAGACAAGAAACAAAAGCAAAAGATGATAGAAATATAGTCAGAACATTGCACACAGCTGTTCATTGAATTGTGTGCAGGACAAGGACAAATACTATAATAATCAAGCAGAGAAATAGAAAGTGACAACAAAAAAAGAAAAACAAGAGAATTCTTCCATAAGACCTGAGAAATCAAAGGGAAATTTAAACCAAGAGTGGGGATGCTCTACGACCAGCAAGGGAACACATTATGACCAAGTAGAAATGAAAACACAATGGAAACAATACATGGAATAACTATGTAAAAGAGATGAAAGGGTAACAGATTGCTCCAAGGAAGAACTGAATGAAGACAAACCTCCAATATTAGAAAGTGAAGTGGAAGCTGCACTCAGAGCACTTGGGAGAAATAAATCACCAGGAACAGATGACGTACCAAGAGAGCTGCTTCAAGCTACAGCAAGAGAATCTATTCTAGTTTTAACTAAAACCTGTCAACAAATATGTAAAACAAAACAATGGCCCACATATTGGAAATGCTCAAGATACATTCTAGTCCCCAAGAAATGGGACACCAGGGATTGAAGTGCCCACAAGACCAATGCATTACTCTCCCATGCATGGAAAGTGATGCTCCAAATTCTGCAATGAAGACTTCTAGCGTATATGAATCAAGAAATGCCAGATGTCCAAGTTGGGTTCAGGAAAGGAAGAGACACTAGGGATCATACTGCAAACATATGTTGGATAATGGAATGCACCAATTTCGAAAGAAAATCAGCCTGTGCTTTATAGATTATAGCAAATCCTTTGATTGTATATATCATTTTTAAAAAACTATGGCTTCTTCTTAAAGACATGGGTGTGCCACAACATTTTATTATCCTGATGAATAACTTGCACTCAGAACAAGAGGCTACAGTTAGGACAGAATACAGAGAAAGGGAATGGTTTCCAGTTGCCAAGGGTGTCAGGGAAGGCTGCATTTTATCACACTATCTGTTTATCTTCAATGCTGAACATATGAAAAGCAGGATTAGACTCAGAAAAAGGAGGTGTGAAAATCTGAGGAAGGAACTTCATTAATTTAAGACATGCAATTGACACCGTACTACTAGCATCAAATAGCAAACAACTGGAACAATTACTGAAGAAAGTCAAGGAAGGAAGTGGAAAGGCAAGTTTCCAGATTAACATAAAGAAAGCAAAAACAATTACTTATGACGACCCTATCATAGGGATTTCTTGGGAAGAATTGTTCAGAGGAATCATAGAGTCATAGACTCATAGAGTTGGAACAGACCACAAGGGCCATCCACCCCATTCTGCCATGCAGGAACTCCCAATCAAAGCATCCCCGACAGATGGCCATCTGCCATGGCCTTTCTCTGACACCCAAGGTCCACCCAGTGAGTTTCCATGAGATTCAAACTTGGTCTTCTAGAGGTCTAGTCCAACACCCATGATGCTATCTCTCAGTGTTATGGATTATTAAACTAATTATAAGGCTTAGGATGAGTGAATGACCATGCGCATGCCTGCATAAAGCCATACCCAAATTCTATAGGAGATGCTAAATCTCTTGCATCTGATGTGCACTGAGGACCACAAAGGCTTAGGTCAAATTAATCTTCAAAGGTGCACAAGAACTTTTGTTGTTTTGCTTACAACTGGACGAGCAGAGCTTCCCCAACACCATTTAAATCCTTGCTATATTTGACAGGATCCCAAACAGATTGGCCATGGGTTCACTGCAAAAGAGCAGAAGATATGCAGCAGTTCCAAAACCAATTGTCAGCAGTTGCAATCTCTATTGCAGCATCTCCAGAATTAAGGTGATCCCTTGAATCTGTGGTCATTTCTAAAATACTTTCCACCTCTCTTCACACCCCTCCTTCGTTCTGCTATGATGAGGAGCCTCTTATTCCTGCAACTTACCTCTTTCCATGCAGAGGCATGCGACCAAGAACACAACAGTCAAGCTCTTCATTTTGGTGAGTGTTTTCCAGCTTGTAAAATACAAGCTACTGGGCTGACATTATATATCTCTTTGCTGCTATTCTACTCTGTCATCATTGATGTGTCACACATGGAGGGTGGTGCCATTAGGGAGGAATGTTTACTGCCCAAAGGATACATTGAGCACATCAGGTTTTGCTTTGCATTATGGAGGTGGTTTTCATTGGAAATTGATGCAGAGCGTGTTGTAACTTGCATGAAATTTCCCTGAAGTCCTCCTCCTTACCTCTTTCTTGAACATAATGATGAAGTGGTTTTCAAGTTTCTAGTTCCTCATATGGAAAAAAAAGTTGAACTGTTTAGAAAAGTAAGCACTTGATGTTTCTATGGCTGCTGCCACACTGCAGAATTGATGCAGTTTGATACCACTTTAACTGTCATGACTTCATGCTATGGAATCGTGAGATTTGTAGTTTGTTGTCACACCAGAGCTTTCTGACAGAGGAGGCTAAATACCACAAAAACACAAATCCTAGAATTCCATAGCATGCAGCCATGGCTGTTAAAGTGGTGTCAAACTGAATTAATTCTCCAATGTAGATGCAGGCTATGTTGATGCACCCCACCTTGTTTCCTGAGCATTGATATCTGGGAATTGAATACTTCTCAAAGGTCTATTAGCCTTTCAAAAAGTCTACATTTCATTTTGAATTTCAGTTTTGTTGGGATTTTAGAATTAACCTTTAGGGCTGCACACAGACCTGCTGCAGCCATATTGCATTGTGGGGTTTGTAACATGTTAATGTTTTTGTATTCTTTCAACTGTTGTTGTTGTGTGTCTTCAGGTCTTTCCAATTTATGGCAACCCTAAGGCAATCATATAATGGGGTCTTCTTGAGAAGACTGCACAAGGGGCTACTGGATATCTCCTCACTGAAGTATCTAAATCAGGGGTGAACGACTACATTATTTATTTTATTTATTGTACATTATTTATTTTAATTATTTTAATGTCCTTTAACCACCCAGAAAGCTCAAGCATTTCTGTTTTCCTTTGCAGTCCCTCTCAAAATGGTGACAGAAAGTGATGCAGTGTCACTTCCTATAATCATTTTGAGAGGGACTGCAGAAGAAACAATGGTATTAAGGAAATGCATGAGATTCTGGGGTGCTTGTGCTTGTGGGGCTGGATGGGATAATGTTTGCAAGTATTCAGACATTTGGGGGGCTTTCTGCATAGTCTGGGAACAAATAGTGCTTGAAAATCAATGGAATTTTTTAAAACAAATTCACAGTTTGCATCAGGTGTCTTCCTACGAATATGTAGTCACTAGGTCTTTTCCTCTGAAGCTAGGCTGTTCCACCACACCCACATTTGTCTTCACATCCTCTGTCCTCTAAGTCATCTCTGAATCATTACAAATACCTCTGGCCACCCCCAAATAGTTTGACCAAACAGTTCCAGGAGCTGAATTTGGGGACCTTGTTGAACAGCTTCAGAGCTCCAGTGAATTAGAGATTCATATAATGATCACAGCAGGTAGCATCAACCCTCTCCTGGAAGACTGGAATCATAGAACCGTAAAATCAAAAAGTTGAAAGGGACCCAAGGGCCATCCAATGCAACCTCCTGCCAAACATAATTAAAACATAGTTTTTTGTGGGTTTTTCGGGCTATGTGTCCATGTTCTAGAAGAGTTTATTCCTGACATTTCACCAACCTCTGTGGCTGGCATCTTCATTCTCTGAAGATGCCAGCTACAGATGCCGGCGAAACATCAGGAATAAACTCTTCTAGAACATGGTCATATAGCCCGAAAAACCCACAAAAAATTATGGATGCCAGCCATGAAAGCCTTCAACTTCACATAATTAAAGCACTCTCAAAAGATAGCCAACAACTGTTTAAAGGCCTCCAAAGAAAGAGAGCCCACCACCCTTCGAAGCAGTCTGTTCCATGATGCTCTTCCTCATGTTTGCGTTGAATTTCTTTTCTCGTAATTGGAACCCATTGGTTTGCGTTCTAGTCTCTGGAGCAGCAGAAAATAAAGTCATTCCATCTTCTACATTATGTCCCTTCACATATTCAGATATGACTACCATATCCCATCTCTCAATCTCCACCAAGATATTGTAACCCAGCTCTCTAAGACATTACTCTTGGGCTTGATTTGCAGACCTTTTACAATCCTGTTCACCTTTCTCTGAATACATTACAGCTTTTTAATATCCTTCTTGAACTATGGTTTCCAGAACCGGTCACAATGTTCCAGGTGATACCTGACCAAAGCAGAATAGTGTGGTGCTATTACATCCCTTGAACTAGACACTGTGTTGATGCAGCCTAGAATTGCATTAGCTTTTCTGGCTGCAGCCTTACACTTTTGACTCATGATTAGGTTTTGGTCTGCTAAGACCCCTAGATCATAAATGGATCCCTGGTGGCACAGTAGTTCAGTGCTAGTACTGCAGCCACAAGGTTGTGAGTTTGATCCCTCAGGGCTGCAAGGTTGACTCAGCCTTCCATCCTTTCATAGGTCAGTAAAATGAGTGCGCAGCTTGTTGGAGGCAATTGGCTTACAGATTGTAAACTGCTTAGAGAGTGCTGAGTTCACTATGAAGTGGTATAGATATGTAAATGTTATTGCTAAATGTTATTTTCACATGTGCTCTTATTGCAACAGGTGTCAGCCATTCTATTCTTTTGCATTTCATTTTTTCCTGCCCATACTATCTTACATTTATTCCTGTTGGAATTCATCGTGGGATTTGTGGCTTAAATTTCACCAGCTCCAGGATAATTCCAGGTAGAACTGGGTACTGACTGATTCCTTCTGCCCTGTGTAGCACACACTCTTTGCTTTCTCTAACTAATAAAGATCAGTCATTTATAATGCCCTTAGGTTGCAGATTGTTTCTATCATGGCTGGGAACTCAATGCAGTGGGTTCTTAGTATGCACTGGGGGCTTGTTCCAGGATTCCCTGTGGATACCAAAATGTGTGGATTATTATTATATTATTATTAACCTTTATTTATGAAGCGCTGTAAATTTACACAGCGCTGTACATGCAATCTTTTTAGTTAGACGGTTCCCTGCCCTCAGGCTTACAATCTAAAAAGACATGACACAGAAGGAGAAGGGAGTGGTGACGGGAAAGGGTAAGAGGTCCAGCAGTTCCTCTCAACCTCCGAGGCCTGGACCAAGGCAGATGGACTGAAGGGAGGGCTTGGCTTCAAAATGGAAGGTTAATCATTATCCAGGGAAAATACATACTCACAAGTAGGATAATACATATACAGTACATAGCAATACAGGAAATGGATCGATAAACAGCCAACAACAGAACAACAGATAGTAAGCGACAATTATGCGATGCCTGGGAAGGCTTCTCTTGAGCTGTGGATGCTCAAGTCCCATTAAATACAATGGTGTAATAAAAGTGTCCCTTATATACAGTCAGCCCTCCATATCCACACTTTCTTTGTCCATGGATTCAACCATCCACAGCTTGACAATATTCAAAGCAATATAAATTCCCAATAGAAACCCTTGATTTTGCCATTTTATATAAGGGATACCATTTTACTATATCATTGTATTTAACGGGACTGAAGCATTCACCGATTTTGGTGTCCTAGTCAAGACAGAAAGAGCTTGTTTTCTGCTGCTCCAGAGACTAGAACATGAATCAGTGGATTCAAATTACAATAAAAGGCCTGTTACAGACTGCCAAAATAAAGCTGCTTCGGGTCTCTTTGGAGGTATGCTATTTAAATGATGCATGGGTCCTAAGAATCCGGAAGCTGCACCAAAGCTGCACTCCAGTGCTTAGGAATGGAGTGTGGCTTTGGTGCAGTTTCCAGATTCTTAGGATGCATGCATCATTTAAACAGCATACCTCCAAAGAGACCCGAAGCAGCTTTATTTTTGCAGTCTGTAACAGGCCAAAGAGATTCATAGAAGGATAGAGTTAGAAGAGGCTGTGAGGGCCTTCCCATCCAACCCTGTTCTACCATTCAGGAATTGACAACTAAAGCACTCCAGAAGGATTCCCACCCAACTTCTGTTTAAAGACCTCCATAGAAGAAGGAGAGTCTACCATTCTCTGTGGCAATCTATTTCAATATCCAACAGCTCTGATGCGTCATTCACACGCTGTTGTTTTCAGTGAGACAATATGAATAATCTCCCTGGTGCATTCTGCGTTTGTTGTTCACACTATGGAACTGCATCTTTGTGCATCTCTGCAAATTCTGTTACTTGTGCATGTCAACACTCAAATAAAGACTGAAAAATATAGTCATGTTAGTCTGTGGAATCAGTATGTAGAGATCTTGTAGCACTTTTGAGACTGACTGAAATAAAGAAGTTGGCAGCATGTGCTTTCATAAACTTCAGTCTACTTCCTCATGAAACATATTTTAAAGCTCATGCTGCCAACTTCTTCATTTCAGTTAGTGTCAAAGCTGCTACAAGATCTCTCCACATACAAATAAAGACTGAGTTGATGATGGAAATGTATTTGATGACCATTCAAGGCATGCAGAGTTTTATCCTGGTTTATCCCAGGTCTATCCTTATCACTTATTCACACAGCCAAGAATGTGAATCTTTTTTTAAAAAAACTTGAGGGAGGGGGGACATCCGATATAAATTATTTTGGGTTAAGTGGGGTTTTTGGCAGTCACCCCACCCCCCAAAAACTTAATCTGATGTATTTGAAATGCATGTGAACAACAAAGATTCAACCCAGATTCTATCTGGATTATTTTCACCATCTGAATAACCCCTGAGAGTCAAGAAGCTTTTCCTAATGCTTAGGTAAAATCTCTACAAAGGTCCTCCGTTCCAATGGCAGATGGCTGTTCGCATCCATGCCATGCTGAACCAGCACATCTGCCATGTGATCGTAACTGAACATCCTGTTCTGACCTCACAGCGAGTGTCTGGTGGCAGTGGACAATGCGCTGGGCATCAGAGGCTAACACATTTCAAACCTCTGCTCAGCAATGGAACGGAGGGTTCCGGGTCTTCCGGGAAAGTATGATGAGTTTTAATGCCTAGTAAGAGGGTTTATCTTGTTTCGGGTGCTAAGCAGGCCAGACATTGTCCAATCTGTTCACTCCAGCAATGGGATTTGGGCCTTGTGTTGTTTGGTCCACCCCTAGTTTTTTGTGTGGTTTGGGAGCTATGCGGCCATGTTCTGGTGAAACATTAGGATTAACTCTTCCAGAATGTGATCACATAGCCTGAAAACCCAACAAACAACTATGGAAGCTGTTTGATTTGTCCTGTGCAGGCAGGGCCTTGATCATCCTTCTCTGGAGATTTTCCAACCTGTCAAGAAGGTTCTTTTGAAATCCTTATGAGCTTCCAAGACAGCCAGGGATAAATTCCTCCTCCAGCTTCCTTGTCTGAGTTAGAAACCCTGCGTACACCACACGTCAATCACCACACGTCAATCAAAACAAACCCTGATATGTTTGAGGCACCAAGGGATGCAGGGGTGGGAAGACCTGTGCCAAGAATAGCCTGGCATGTGTGGGGGCTTTTGGCCTGTCAAGATGGGCTCTTTTTGTACCAGTTAAGACCTGTTGGGAGAAGAAATGCCACTCAGCTCAAGAATATTCCCATTTGCAAGGTTTATGGAGCATTTAGGAGTTGTAAAAGGAAACAAAAGAATGCACAGATTTTAGAATGTGAATTACTATATGTGTACAAGGTTTAAAATGTCTGTATAAACAAAGTTTACTCAGGAAAAAATGCATACAGTTTCCCTTAATCTGGACACTATATTCTTGTTGAAACAGATAAGAACTACATTGGCTTTTTTGGCTGCTGCATCATACTGTTGACTTATGTTTAGCTTATGGTCTACTAAGACCTCTAGTTCTTCTTCACATGTATTGCTTTCATGTGTTGCCCATCCTATATTTGTGCATTTCAAATGCTATAACATTGCAAGGAAATTGGCATAAAATGACACAAAATTACATTAGGATGGAGCAATACTGTAGGTTTGTGCTTTATGTGTTTTAACAAAAGCATAATCACAATGTCAATCATATCAAAGCGCAGTTCCTATCTGGAATAAACAGATGTGTGTGCAGAGAGAGTTTGAGATGAAGGAGACCTTATGATCACTCTCTAACTCCCTTCTTCTTTCTCTTGAGATCACTGTATGCTTCTGCTGACTGGATTCTGTTGGATTGAAAATCTTATCATCCCTAGCCACCACAGCCAAATGGCAAGAATGATGGAAGTGGTGACAAAAATAGTTACAAGCCCTTGGATCACTAAGGCGCTAAAAGATCAGTGTCTTCCTGTAACCCACATAAGAGGAGGCCCACCATAAGCATACTCTTCAATCATCTAAAATTCTCAGGGACAGTCCCGACTAATCTTATGCCATTCCACTTATTCATTTGCTTTTAAAAGGTCCCTGTTTCTCTCTCCTCCTCCCACTTTCTCAGCTTACTTCAGCTGCTGCAAATTGGGTTCGAATTACAAAAGCAGTCTGTACTTGACTACTCAGTAGAGGAGAGGAGAGAGCAAAATCTTGCCCTTCCCTGTATGCTCATAGCTTCATAGAGTTGGAAGAGACCACAAGGGCCATCCAGTCCAACCCCATTCTGCCATGCAGGAACTCTCAGTCAAAGCACCCCGGACAGATAGCCATCCAGCCTCTGTTTAAAGACCTCCAGGGAAGGAGACTCCACCACACTCCAAGGGAGTGTGTTCCACTGTCGAACAGCCCTTACTATCAGAAAGTTCTCCTAATGTTGAGGTGCAGTCTCTCTTCCTGGCGCTTGCATCTATTGTTTTGTGTTCTAGTCTCTGGAGCAGCAGAAAACAAGCTTGCTCCATCCTCAGTGGAGCTTGTGTGTTCTTCCTCATTTACACCCTTTCCTCGTCTGGGTCACCCTCTGATGTTACGTTGGCCACATATGCCCTGGTTTTCATTTATGAAATGTTGTAGTGCATGCATAATCTCTCAGCTAAGTACTCTGGCGCTCAGTGCCCTGAAAATTCTATTTTAAAAAAACAACTCTAATTTCAATGTAAAGTCGAAGGCTTTCATGGCTGGCATTGAAGGGGGAGGGTTGCAAGCCCTCCCAACCTATGCCAGAAAGGTCCTTGGAGCACCCAGCAACAAAGAGAGTCAAAAGTCCGAACTGTGGTCCAAAATAAGCACACCTTTATTTTCCGTACAGGGTGACAGCCGCCTAAATGGAGATTCCAAGACTGTCACACCCAATTGTCTTTCTTCAAACCTTTTATACATTCTAAAAATGCAAGCATAGCTTAAACAGCATCTTCTTCAGGTTACCTTTTAACATTTCTTAACAATTTCCTAAAACTAGTTTATTGACTCATTCCTGCCTTCCTGCCAAGTTTCCACAGTTCTGGTTAATCTTTCACAATCCCCATTGTTCTTCCTATCTCTAGTTTGGATTGCTTGGCCATGCTATGCTGTAATCATTAAGCTGCTCAACTGTCCTGTAGCCTTTCCAGGTGGCTGTCCCTCTCAGCATCCATAGCTTTTTGTGGGTTTTTCGGGCTATGTGGCCATGTTCTAGCAGAGTTTCTTTCTGACGTTTCGTCAGCATCTGTGGCTGGCATCTTCAGTGAATGCTTTGCCTGGAAAAAGTTGGTTGTATATATACTGTGAATGCAGGAGGGATTTGCATGTGTCTTGTTCTGTGCTGATGGCCAGCCTCAGGCTGGGAGGCTAATGCAAAATTTTATTTATTTATTTATTTATTTATTTATATCCCGCTCTTTTCCCAGGACTGGGACTCAGAGCGACTTTACAGCAATTAAAAAACAAACAAACAAACAAACAGAAAGTACAATTAAAACATTTTAAAAATATATAGCTAAATGACATGCATTAAACAGAATGATTAAACTAGTCCAACATTCCTGTCTGTTCTTATAGTGATTACTTAAATGCCTGTTTGAACAGATAGGTCTTCACCTGCCGTCGGAAAGCCATCAAGGAGGGAGCCGTTCTTATCTCCCTGGGCAGGGAGTTCCCGAGTCTAGGGGCAGCCACTGAGAAGGCCCTCTCTCGTGTCCCCACCAAACGTGTTTGTGAAGGTGTTGGGATGGTGAGAATGCAAAAGAGGATTAATGTCTGCTAATTGGTGATCGTTATCTGCTGGGAAAGCCCCTGACTTTCCCATTTCCATTTGCTGAGTCCTTATTTTGCTTTGCCTCAGGACTGGTAGCCAAATTTTGTTCACTTTAAGGGTTTCTTCTTTCTGGTTGAAATTGTCCAGGTGTTTGTGGATCTCAATGGCTTCCTTGTGCATCCTGACATGGAAGTGGTTGGCATAGTCCAGAATTTCAGTGTTTTCAAACAGTATTTTATGCCCAGGATGGTTAGAGGCATGTTCTGCTACTGCTGATTTTTCTGGCTGGCCCAGTCTGCAGTGCCTCTCGTGTTCCTTGATTCTTGTTTGCACACTGCTATTTGCTGGTCCCTATGTAGACTTTTCCGCAGCTGCATGGTATGCAGTAAACTCCTGCGGCTGTGAGAGAGTCTCTTCTGGTCCTTGGCTGAGCGAAGCATTTGCTGGATTTTCTTTGTCGGTTTATAAACCATTTGCAGGTTATGCTCCTCACCACTTTGCCTTCTGTCTGTGTGACTCCTTTGATGTATGGTAAAAATACCTTCCCTTTGGGTGGCTGCTTGTCTTCACTCCTCTGGGCTGCCGTCGTCACTAGTGATGGGGAGTGTTTTAATATTGTGGGGGTTGGTGGGGAATGGTGGGAGATCTCTTCTCTCCTAAAGCAGGCTATTGGTCTCCAAGGACTTGATACTAGCATGATGCTGGTATTTCTCATCTCCCCTCCCTTCTTCTTTTTCCAAGCTCGCCTCTACACCCGCAGTTGTGTCATGGGTCAGGTGGCTGATCGGCCCTCAGAGATGGGCCAGTCCATCGGAAAGAAATCTGCAGCGGGGAAATGTAAAAATCGCCCGGTGTCACTCTATCCAACCTTCAGGCTTTCCCCTCTCCCCTTGATGCACGACCCAAAGTTTCTGCTGGGGCGATTTTGCCTGTTGTGTTAAATGATGGCCGTAGTGTCATGGGCATGGATGGCTTCTTGTAACCTGAGAAACCCTGCAGCCGAAGGACTTTTCCACAGGGTGGCCCAGGGATCTTGAGAGAGTAGGCATTGCAGTACCTATAAGATAAGTGGAGCCCCAATGACAGATTACTTTGAGATGAACCAGGCGGGAAATGAGAAATCTAAGCCAGTTCTGAGTGATCTTAAGCCAGTTCCAAATGCCGTCAGCCAATTCTGAATGCTTTTGTGTGAGGAATATATCTGGATTAAAGAGCCAATCTGCAACGTGGAAAGGTGAGTCTAGGAAGCCGGAAAAGAGCAAGCACGCCATGATTTGTGCTTGGCACTGTAGTTCTTCCTCTGCAAAGCCAGTTAATTCTCTTCAAATGCACTGACCTCAAATTCAAGATCCAGTGCAGCAACTTTTTGGAGGATTACATCTTCAGCCCAACTCTGGCTGATGGCTATAACTGAACAGAGACTGCATCGCAAAACTGAACTTGGACTGCATTTGCAGGCAGACCCTGAAGCTGCTAGAAGTAGGATGCTGGCTGTGGACTGCTGCTGCTGCAGTACAGATGGACGTTTTTGTACCATTTGGTTGCTGTGGAATGAACTGCTTGGAAAGGAGAGTAATTGAGTGCAAAGAGGGATGTCAGAAGGCACCAAAAGGGACCCTGGACTGTGCAAACCAGCAGCCTTGTTGAAGGCTACTTGGAAGGTGATGCAGTACCTTGATTTTTTAAAGTAGTGAAAGACTTTTTAAAAGTTGAGCAACTTTTGAGGAACAGCAGTGTTACTTTTTTAAATGTAACGGAACTGATGACCTTCTGCACCCTGGAGCTATAAAGTAACTTCCCAAACTCTGGTTGGAATGATGAGAATAGAAAGGCACTTGTAACTGTGTGTTTTGGAAAAGCTTTCTTTCCGAAACAAGAACATGTTTTTTATAAATTATGTATGTGGCTTTAAATGGGTTTTGTTGCACACATTTTCAGATGGATTATTCCGGTTTGGGGTTTGGGGGGTCCGTGCGGCCCTTGCCGCTGCCGCTAATGGCAACTGCTGCGGCGCCGACCCACCTCCTCCTCCGGCTCCACCTTCCTCCTCTTCCTCGGCGGGGCCGGCGGCAGAAGCGCTGCTGCCACGCACCCTCACTGGAGGGCTTGCGAGCTGCCCAGGCCTCAGTAGGGGCCAGTGGCACGCGCGTGCCTTCTTCATTCCCTCCGCGCGCGCGCGCGCCTTCCTCATCCCCTCCGCGCGCGCGTGCTTCCCCATTCCCTCCGCGCGCGCCCCTCCCCGCTTCCCTTCCTCCCGCGCCAGCCATCCTAAGGAGGAGGAGGAAGGGTGCCTGAGGCCAGGGCAGAATTGGGCCATAGGAGGAGGAGGAGGAAGAGGAAAGCTGAGTCAGTGGCCATTAGGTCTGCCTTGGTATTTTGGGGGGTTTAAATTATTTTTAAATATAAAATACCTATTTTTATTTTTTATATTTTATTATTGCTTTTATTTTTTTTTATTAATTTTTATTATGCTTGTTTTATTTTATTTTATTAATTTTATTATTGCTGTTTTATTTTTTTATTTAATTTTTATTATTGCTTGTTTTATTTTAGTTTTATTAATTTTTATTATGCTTTTTATTTTTTATTTTATTATTTTTATTATTGCTTGTTTTTATTTTATTTTATTAATTTTTATTATTGCTTGTTTTTTTTATTTTCATTAATTTTTATTATTGCTTGTTTTTTATTTTTTTATTATTTTTATTTTGCTTGTTTTTATTTTTTTTATAATTTTTATTATTGCTTGTTTTTATTTTATTTTATTAATTTTTATTATTGCTTGTTTTTTTTATTCTTATTTTATTATTGTTGTTTTGTTTTTTATTAATTTTTATTATTGCTTGTTTTTTATTTATTACATTTTAATTTTATTTATCAAATAATATACACCTGCCTTGTTTTTATTTATTTTTTCAATTTTTATTATTAAAATATGCAAGTGCATTTTTTGTGTATTTATGGTGTCTTTGTGCTAACAAGTCTGCCTTTCTTGGCCAATATAGCTAGATGTGATGATGATGATGATTGATGATGATGATTATGATGATGATGATGATGATGATGATGATGATGATGATGATATTGTGATATAACAAGCCTCTGAGCACGGCCAATGTAAGTACTTGCTGTGATTTTACAAACTCATGCGCAGTGAAGAAAAACCACAGTCCCTTGACCAAGTCACAAACTTCTGAGAAGTACAGTTGAACCCGAGGGCAAATACATTTCTGCCATCTGTCTAAGAATAATGCCAAATGTCCTCCATTTGATCATGCCTAAAAACATGCCATTTATATTATTTTTAAAAAAACCTCAATTTTTTGCGCGTCCTCCATTTTTATAAAAATGTGTCCTACATTTGAAAATGTTGTCCTACATTTGTCCTACATTTGTCCCGGTTTGGAGGTCCTCACTTATGGCAACCCTACACATAAGCCACAAACAGGATTGTCACCTTTGGAGGACTACATATCCCACCATCCCCAATCATCATGAGTTGTGCTGGTTGGGGTACTGGAAATTATAGTAGTCCTAACACCAAGTTTAGATCTTTTAGATTGTAAGCCTGAGGGCAGGGAATAAAAAAATTTATGTACAGCGCTGTGTAAACTTACAGCGCTTTATAAATAAAGGTTAATAATAATAATAATAAGTTTCAGGTAATGAAAATGATAGTGATTACTGGACAGTTGGCCCTCCATATCCATGGAATCAATGAGCTATGGCTCAAAAATATTCCCTCCAAAATATAAATTACAATAAGCAAACCTCGATTTTGCAATTTTATATCAGGAACTCCATTTTATTATGCCATTGTATGTAATGGGATTTGAGCATCCATGGGTTTTGGTATCCATGGGGGTTTGTGGAAACAAACCCTAGCAGGTACCAAAGGCCCACTGTATTAATTTTATATTCTGCATTTTCCCCTAGACTGGTACTCAAGGTGACTTACAAATTAAAACAATTGTAGTATAGTTAGAAACATACTGTAGATCAACACTGAAATAGAATTTGCGATGGCATAACAGACTTATTCTACTGACAACAGCAGAAGTGGAGTTGCTCATACAGCAATGCAGTGCATTGAGATTGTATGTTGTGGGTATGTTGAAGTTGTGCATTTTTCACAATGGCACCCAGTCATTGACATGGGTTGTGTAAAGATGTGATTTTGCACAGTGGATGCATCATGCTGGCAGAGCATATCTCCGCATGTGGTATTTATTCTGTGCTGCGGAAATGTTGCAGTGTTGGATCCAGTGTCAATCTGGCCTTTTGTTTATACTTGAAAGAAGCCATCTAAGGTGCAAAACCTATCTTGGAGGTTGAGGTCAGCACCTTGGCTAGCTCCTTTAAAGTTCGGACTATAGCTCAGAGTGGATACACTACCTGACAGCTATGAGAGCCACCCAATGCCCGCTCTCTCTTCCTTCAACTGTCTGGGGGTTCAGGGCTCCCTCTGAATGTAAAGGGAGATGGTGGTCTGGGGGCCCAAAAGGCCTGGGGGATAAAAGAGCTGGACTCTGGGGACTGAGTAAAGCCCCATCACTCTCAGCAGGGCTCCAGGCATCTTGTAAAGAAAGGATTGCAGAACCCAAGGGAAGCCTAATAGAAGGCACAGATGCATCAGAGATGTCTGGATGCAATTGAAGAGGAGCAGCAGGGATGGGAGAAGCATGGCATTCAGAATCCAGTGGAGATAAATGCCTAGCATTGGGGCCAACAGGGAGGTGGCCCTGCTCATCTCCAACACTGGCATGTGAAGGATGCTGTGCAACTAGGAGGTTCTCTCGACTGTTTGAGGAGGAGGTAGGTTCATCACTTTGAAGGCAAGGGGTTGTCACTCCCCTGAGCATTTTGCAAATCCAGGTGCAGGCTCTTCCCAGTGAATTTAGGAACCAGCAGGTCTGTGGTGCTTTTTTCTGGCTGTTGCTTTGAAATACTGCGGATTTCTTGGATCTGCTTCTGGAACCTCAGTTTAGCTGTGGAGAAGAAGCCAAAAAACAATAACAAGGCTGTCACTTTAATATTAATCGATTTACAAACCTGTCAATGGCTTCTTGCCAGCTACTTAATTCTATGAAGATTGCTAGCAAAAGGTGCCCTGAAAATGCATCAGTAATCTTGACTGCACCCTTGTGCTTCCAAATATTGTGTTACTAATATGTTATCAGAAGAACACAGTCTCTTTTAGGAGCACAGTAAATGGCAGGACCTACTACTACATTAAACAAAAACATTTACTGTGCCATCCTGTGCCCATTGTCATGGCAACTCTGGGAAGTTTACACCTGCTGATATGCCACCACCTATACCCCCTCTGCCACCTCTGCCAGTCAATAGAGTCGTAGCCAAACATTCCTAGTATCCATCTTGTCCTATATTAGCACCTGTATCCATGGGATGGTTAAGTTTCACCAGACTTTGGGGTGTGGCACCGTGATGATGCTCTGCTCTATCTCACCCATCAGGTCCAGGTGTGGCAACAGAGGCACTCAACAGAGTCTGGAATTTATTGATTAATCGTCTTCTATTCACATCACACCTTTCATTAAAAAATAAAATCCCAGGGCAAGGAACATCACTATTAAACAATAACCCATGGAAAGTAAACATCCAACATAATCAACAAAGAGTAGCAGAATTAATCAGGAGAAACTGAGTTATGTCTATTGCAGCAGCATGAAGAATATGGCCTTCCAGAAGTTATTGGGTTGCATGTTTGGGTTGCTTCCTGATGTTTTCGCCAGCATCTGTGGCTGGCATCCTCAAAAGATGCCAGCCACAGATGCTGGTGAAAACGTCACAAAGAAAATCTTCTAGAACATGCCCCCATAGCCCGAAAAACCCACAAAAAACTATGGACGCCAGCCAGTCTTACACAGACAGTCTGTGGATCAGGTAAACCTCAAGCAGGGGGTTCTTCCTGTTCTGGGTGGAATTGCATTTACTGGAGTTTGGGATTACTCCTAGAATCAACATCAACTTTGGATCTTGATGTTCAGTTGGCAGCCATGATATGGATTATTGTTTATAATTTCTTAGGGATGTCTATACTGGCAGAAGCTCATCCAACTCCATGATACCATGACAACCTCTTAGGCTAGTGATTCAGTTGCACCCTCTCCTGGCCAGGAAAGAAATCTGTTATTCCTCCATACTGATAATATCCAGGTAAGGCTACAGCTATATCTTAGCTAGTGAAGCCTGATCATTAGAAAAATCAGTGGACCTTATCACACTGAGGTTATTGGAGCTAAGATCAGGGGTGAGTGTGGGTCGAATGATTCGAATTGACGTTATAATGTGGCTGTTTTATCACACCTGGTTGCTGTTCCGTTGCCCTTCCGAACTGAGAGGGAATCGAATCCAAGAAAGTCACGTGATGCGGATTCAGGCAGAGTGGAGTGAGTGCAAATTGTATTTCCACACCGGTGCATACCATGGGGATTCAATAATTTGAATTGGGACCCTTGCAAATGCTCAGTGGGGCCCTGAAGGCATCCTGAACCTTTGCACTTCCGGGGTGAAGAAGGGAGCCTGGCTCCACTTTCATGGGAATGACAGCTGCCCCTTCCTCCCTCCCTTCTATTTCCCCTCCACTTTCACGGGAATGACAGCTTCCCTTTTCTTCCTCCTTTCTATTTTCCCATCCCTGGCAGCAAATTCAAAGGGTCCTCCATGTCAGAGCCTCCTTCCATTTCATCCACATCTATATCTATGCTCTTGTCATTCCCCTCATC
This sequence comes from Sceloporus undulatus, assembly GCF_019175285.1. Classification (NCBI taxonomy): domain Eukaryota; kingdom Metazoa; phylum Chordata; class Lepidosauria; order Squamata; family Phrynosomatidae; genus Sceloporus; species Sceloporus undulatus. The sequence goes on from NC_056525.1 coordinate 247,455,100, forward strand.
TATTTCAGCAACATATATCTATATCTATCCTCTTGTCACATCATCCCCTGCATCCTCCTAGACCCCGATCTGCTCCCTTCCTTCACCCTGACACCTAACCCATCATCCCCTGACAGCTCCTGCATCCCCATCTCGCCCCCTCTGCCACCTAACCCATCAATCCCTGGCCCCAGCGACCTATCCCATCACCCCCTGACTGCCTCTGCCTCCCGATCCTGGCCCCAGCGACCTATCCCATCACCCCCTGACTGATGTGTAAGTGAGTGTGTGTGTGTGAGAGAGAGAGAGGCAGGGAGGGAGGGAGAGAGGCTGGCTGGCCAGGCTGCTCTGCAGAAGGTGCAGTGGGGAAGGAGAAGGAAGGAGAGAGAGAGAGCTCCAATGGAGCCCCAGTTGCCCTTAAAGCAGAAAGGGCCACCGGAAGCAAATGGGGCAAAATACCAGCAGGGCATCATGGGAGATTTGCAACCTGGGGGTCTTGCGATGGTGTTCAAGAGCATCAGCAGATTGGAATTCCATACCAGACCAATCCGCAGTGAGTTCGAACCCAGCCTCAATGCGAATCCCGTCAATCCACTTATTTAGCACACTCGCCAAAATGAGGAGCCAGGAAGGATTCAGTTCGGAAGCCTCGTGGAAGCCCCATGGAAGGGGCTCCCATTGAAAGCAACTGGGTGTGAAAATACATGAACGTTCTAATGTGAATCCACATCACTCAATTCGCACTCACCCTAGTTCTGAGCTCAAAACCCCCAGTGTGATAGACCAATGATGCTAGGAAAGATAAAAGGCAGTAGAAAGAGAGGAAGGCTGCATATCAGATGGTTAGACACAATCAAAAAAACCACAGGCTGGACTCTGCAGGACCTAAGCAGAGAAGTTGAGGACAGGGAGTCTTGGAAATGTCTCATTCATAGAGTTGCCATGAGTTGAAATTGGTTCAAAAGCAGCTATCAACAACAAAAACAAATGAAGCTGATGTGTTCTAGGGCATTACGTCTTTAACAGAAAATTTGGCAACAGAGGCAGAAATAATGTGGAAAGAACAGGAATGACAGGGGTCAGCAAATGACTTCTAATGTCTCTGTGCTTTTAAGTTAGTGTAATAGAATTATAGAATCCTAGAGTTGGGAGGGACCTCAAGAACTATCCAGTCCAGGCCCCTTCTCCCATACAGGAAGACACCATCAAAGACCTCCCTGTGGAAGGTGGCTATCCAGCCTCTGTTTAAACACCTCTAAAAAAGGAGACTCCACCACTCTCCAAGGCAGTGCCTTCCACTGTCAAACAGCTTTTACTGTCAGGAAGGTCTTCCTAATGTTTCAATGGAATCTCTTTTCCTGTAAATTGAATCCATTACTCTGTGTTCTAGAACTTTATTGCAATTGTTTTCCCCCCATTACGGGTACGGGAAGAGGATGTTCGTGTGCACACACGACCAGCCAAAAACGGATTTTATCACACACCAAAGCATCCTCCAAAAGGCCCCATTCCATCCCCCAGCGCCAAGTCATTCCCGTTCAGTGCTGAGGGGCATTAAATGTTCTGGTCAGAATTTTTCCGACCAAGAAAAATGGTGCCCCTCAGCACTGAATGGAGATGGCTTGGCACTGGGGGACAGAATGGGGCCTTTTGGAGGAAGCTTTGGCATGCAATAAAATCCGTTTTTGGCTGGCTGCATGCGCACACGAGCATCCTCTTCCCATACCCGTCTGGAGGCTGCAGCTTCCCACGGAGCAAAGCAAGGCGCCGGGAGACCGTCCTTTTTGGACGGTCTGTCCCGCACCCTACATTGTCTTTTCTTCTTCATTAATAACTTTTCCCATCTTGACCATACTCTGATGTGGCTTGACTACATATATCTATGGTTTTCTCTGTGAAATGTTAGCGGGCTGGTTGGTCTGCAAATGAACTAGATGCCTTGTATCCAGTTTTGGAAGAAAGGCAGGATATAATTCCAATAAATAAATCATAAGAAAAAATATTGTGTCTTGCATTAGTTGCAGCTTCTGCATCATTTCCAACAGTAGCCCCACATAGAGCACATTACAGTAGTCTAATTGAGGGGCTGCCAGTGCTGGAACCACTGGATCTAGGATCACAGAAAAGGCAGATCTGGATCCAGGGCCTGAGATTCCTCATTCCTGGCATATAGTTCAGTATTCAAATATATGCCATGAAGGCAGTCAGTACCAGGAATCTCTCATACAAGGAACAATCCTAAGAAGCGAGGACAAAAAAGGGGTGTTGGTGCCTCACTGTCAGCCAAAGCAGGCAATAATCTGACATCACTCTGAATCCTGTGTTCACATCCCTAGGCAGCATAACAAAGGATTATAATCTACAAGTTTTCATAACCCATGTTCCAATTCTGGATTTAAATGAAGTAATTAAAGCCATGTGATTCATGAGTATATTGATGTCACAATAAGCCTCAGGCTCTCCGACTCCTCTTGCTTTGTTCTTGATGTAATGAAAGACTGGAAGAGTCTGTAATTTCACATTTTAAGAGGTGGTGGTGGTAGTAATCCTCTTCTGGAAGATTAGCATCATAAAATCACAGGGCTGGAAGGAACCCCAAGGGTGTTCTAGTCAAACCCCCTGACATGCTCAAAGACACAAGAAAAGCACACCCAAAAGATGGCCCTCCAACCTCTGTTTCAAGATCTCCAAAGATGGAGACTCCAACACCCTCCAAGGCAACAGGTTCCACTGTCAAACAGCTCTTACTGTCAGGAAGGTCTTCCTAGTGTTTAGATGAAATCTCTTTTCCTATAGCTTGAACCCATTGCTCCATGCCCTAGTCTCTGAAGCAGCGGAAAAGAAGTCTGCTCCATCTTGTATGTGGCATCCCTTGAGATATTTACAGATGGCGATCATGTCACTTCTCAGCCTTTTCTTTTTCAAGGTAAACATACCCAGCTCCATCTGAGGAAGTAGACTGAAGTCTACGAAAACTCATGCTGCCAATTTCTTTCTTTCAGTTAGGAGTTTATCACACAGCATTTATCTGTGCCGAAATGGGATTTAAATTGGGAAAATCCCGCAATAGCGTGATCTTTTTCAGATGACATTGGGGGGATAGAAAGTGGACAAATCCTGCAAAAGCGGGATCATTTTCAGATGACATCAGGGCCACTGAGCATTAATCCAACATTAACCCACAGAGAAAGTGGACAAAATTGAACGCTTTTTACTTTTCCTGAAAGTAAAAAGTGGCCGATTTTGTCCACTTTCTGTGCAGATTAATGTCAGATTAATGCTCATGCCCCCATGTGTCTGAAAATGATCCCGCTTTGGTGGGATTTTTCTGGGATCTAAATCCCATTTCTGCATGGGATTTGGGCATTTATCCTCTTGTGTGATAAACCCCTTAGTCTCAAAGGTGCTACAAGATCTCTCTACATACATACCCTGCTCCCTCAGCCATTCCTCATATGGCTTGGCTTCAATATCCTTTGCCATCTTGGTCACTTTTGTAGGGACAGATTCCAGCTTGTCAATAGTCTTTTTTAGCCATGCTGCCCAAAACTGGGCTCAGTACTGCAGCTGAGTGTCTCTCAAGAACTGATCTCCCCCCCCCCCCCCCCACAATTCAGTGAACCAGTCTTCTGTGTTTACATATACATAGTTTCATGTGGGTTAAAGTGAAAATTTGGTAAATTGTGATGTTTTGAAATATTTTTTTAAATTAAAAAATTAAAATTATTTTTTTAAAAAATTAAATTTTAAATTTTATTTTTAAAAAATACCTGGGGCCTCTCCTTTCTGCAAGTCTGCAGAGAGAACTGCTATAATTTCCATAGACCAGCCCAATATTGTCTGTATCCAACCCTAAAGTTTCACAGGCTTTTAAAATAATTTGTCCATAAGTTAATACCACTCTGCATACAGTACCTCCCTTCTCAACGAAATTACCCAGCCCCCCTTTACTACTTTTGGTTTACACTCTACAGTACTCTCTCATGGGAAACAGCCTCCCTCCCCACATCTATGTATTCCTTAACCAGGCAATCATCTTTAACACAAGATATCAGATAGTGTCTGGGTTTTTCCATCACTCCACCTCCCATCATTCATACAGTGGACCCTTGTTATACACTGGGGTTTGGTTCCAAGATCCCCCGTGTATAACAACATCCGTGTATGCTCAAGTCCCATTAAGTATAATGACATAGCAAAATGGTGTCCCTAATAAAAAAAATGCAACATCAAGGTAAATTTATACTTTTTTGGAACATTTTCAAACCGTGTATGCTTGAATCCGTGTATAAAAAATCAGTGTATAAGAAGGACCAACTGTATCTATATCTATATCTACACACACACACACACACACACACCCTACAACATTATATTAATAACCATTAAACAATTAAGCACTAAACATAACTATTAAACATAAACCAAACCAACCACTTCATGACAGAGTCAATGAGATTCTGACGGTGTCAAATCTTGCCTGATGCCAAGTTCAGAAATCCAAGATTCAGTGGTTAAAACTTAGAAAACCTTTATTAAGAAATTATAGATCCAGTTCAATGATGTTCAGAACTCACCAGCAAGCATTAAATTTCCTTAATTAAAGTGTACAGTTCCAAATGCCAGGCAAGCTGAATTTGTATTTATTACAATGAATAAATGCATTTCTCCCTCTCGTTTCCATATGGGCCTTTCCATTTTATTAATGCCAGATTCCTTTTGCTGAAACAACCTTGAGAAGATTTGACTTCCCTTGATCTCAACACTATCTTTTATCTGCACTAGCTTTTTTTGGTGTTCTGCCAGTTTAAAGATTTCCATCAAAACCTGGGTACTTTCTTTACAATATGGCAGACTTTAAAAATCTGCCCTTACATGAGTCCCCCACCCCAAGACCAAGCTCCTAGCAAATGTATCCAGCGATCTGTATATGTCTTCTTTCTCAGACAAGAGGCATAATGGGGCAAAGGAGAATGAAAAACCTTTTAAAAGCAGGTGTGCTCAGCACGATATGACAGCCAAAATCTACCCGAGTCTTATGTCAGAGGGAAGGGACACAAGCACACCCTTTTAGCAACAGTATTGGCGGTGGCGGCAACAACAAAAGAGTACATATTTATCCATTAAGAACACCAGGAACTTCCTTCTGGGCAGAAGTATTTAAGGTGTCTGAAAACATCACCAGTCGGCACATTGAAAACAATGGCCCTCTATCGATTCTCTTTTATTCTTAGATTAAAGACAAGCCACCAGACATTAAAACCCTAGTTCAACACTCAGACCACTACACCACACTGGCTTTTGGGTCAAGGGCTGCAGAAGTATTTTGGAGGGCCATATATGTCCCAGGGCCATACTTGACGATCCCAATATAGGTGATGAAGAAAGTATTGCTAGGGAGGGAGTTCCCTCCCTCTGCCACACTTGAACCCAGGGGTAGGCAACCTGTGGCCCGCGGGCCGGATGCGGCCTGGCAAGGCCTTGAGACCGGCCCCAGCCCGGTCCTGCCGCTGATTGCCGCCGGGCCCTTTGGGGGCCAATTGTCTATAGAAGCCTCAGAAACATGCATTTATACTAACATTTTTTAAAAAATCAGCAAATTTTTTCGCGTGTCCTCCATTTTTTTTAAAAAGTGTCTTCCATTTGAAAATTTTGTCCTACATTTGTCCTGGTTTATTTATATATTTAATTTTTTAAAAAATTATTTAATTATTTAGTTTTTGGCTTCGGCTCCCCAGTTGTCTGAGGGACAGCAACCCGGCCCCCGGCTCAAAAAGGTTGCCTACCCCTGCTTGAACCCATGCTTGTGCATTCCCAAAGCAGAAGGAGTGGCAGATGTGGGGCAGATAAAAGGAAGTTCTTCTTCATGCTGCACATGGCTAAAGTATGGGATTTGCTATCAGAAGATGTAATTATAGCCGCCAACTTGGGTAGCTTCAAAAGCAGGGGCAGATCCCACGGGAAAACGGGAGATAAATGTGATTTAAGTTCAATTCGAATTTAACCAAAACTTGCAAATTTGGGGAGTTTATCACACCGAATTGCTTCCAAAACAAAATAACATGAAGTTAAACCACAGTTAGAGTGGAGAAAACCAGCAGCTTTTTACTTTTGGGATGTTCTGAAAGTAAAAAAGCTGCCGTTTTTCTATGCTTTAACTGTGGTTAAACTTTGAATTATTTCACGTTAACAGTGACGTTGTGTGATAAACTTTAGGCATTTCTGGGTTTTCTTTACATTAAATCACGTTTAATTCCCTTTTTCCTGTGGGATCTCACTAGTTTGGTAAACTCCATAGAGAAGAAGGCTACTTGTCATTACCAGCCATGATGGAAGGATGTGTTACTGTATTAGAAACAATTCCCCTCTGAATTCCAGTAGCTGGGAACATGAGTAGTTGTGTTCATATTCTGCTTGTTGGCTTCCAAGAAACAACTGGCTGACCATAATAAGAATATCATCATTATCATTATTATTAGAAATTAGTCTGATCCACCATTGGATCTACTTATGAAAGACTATTCAGATAGCAAAACAGATCATCCACACCCATGATCTGTGTCATGGTTTCAGATTAGCAAATACTGGAGACAAGGAACGTGGGAAGATTGTCATATCCTGCCTGTGGGCTTCATATCTTGTTTGTGGGCTTCCCAGAAGAGACTGATTGAGTAGCACTCTAGATAATTCTGATTTGGTCAGACCTCACCTGGAATATTTTGTCCAGTTCTGGGCTCCACACTTCAAGAAGGATGCTGAGAAGCATGAACATGTCCATAGGAGGGCAACTAAAACGGTGAAAGGTCTGGAAACCACCAAGCCCTATGAAGAGCAGCTTAGGGAAGTGGGAATATTTAGCTGGGGGAAAGAGAAGATTAAGGGGTGATATAATGGCCATGATTAAATATTTGAAAGGATGTCATGTTCAAGATAGAGCAAGCTTATTTTCTGCTGCTCCAGAGACTAGGAGCAATGGATTGAAACTCCAGGAAAAGGAATTCCTCTTAAACATTAGGAAGAATTTCCTGGCAGTAACAGGCTCCCTTGGAGTATGGTGGAATTTCCTTCTTTGGAGGTTTTTAAATAGAGGCTGGATGGCCATCTGTTGGGGATGCTTTGATTGTGAGTTCCTGCATGGCAGGATGGGGTTGGACTGGATCTTTCAGATCTGTGATTCTAGCTAAGGTTTTGGCTTGATCCAGCTCCAAAGTTCTCCATTTGCCATTTATAAAAGATCTTATCTTTGAAGGACCCAAATGATGGCCCATTTCTCCTTATCTACCAGAACGTCCAGAGAGCTCACACCCTACAATTTCCATCTCGTGTTTTCCATCATGTAGGACAGCTACAAGTCTGGTTGACTTATCACAGTAACCCAAGTGCTTTTAAGCCATTCCAGAGCAAGCTGGAAGGAGACCATGAGGAGTACATCAGTGCTAGCTTTCATGCTGGGAGCAGCGATATGCCTGGAGATCGGTAAGCCTCCTGGTCTTCTCCCTTGTTGGGTTATGTTTGCACCTATTGTTTCCCCAGGACTTGGCTCAGATGAACATACAAGGGAATTACATTTGAAGATGTCCAGCTGTCAATATGGTTTGGGAAGAAACCAATTCCAAGGATGATCTGGAAGAAAGAAGAAGAAAAAATATCCCTGGAGAGGCACCTACAATGTAGAAATAATGCAGTTTGACACACTTTAAGTGCAGTAGCTTCATCCTATGGAATCCTGGGATTTGCAGTTTTACAAGGTCTTTAGCTTTCTCTGCCAAAGAGCACTGGTGCTTCACAAAACTACAGATCCCAGGATTCTGTAGGATAGGACAGGACAGGACAGGACAGGATAGACATATGGTAGTTAAAGTAGTGTCAACCTGCATTATTTCTAGTGTAAACAGACTCTTGGCTAGTACTTGGATGAGAGATCACCAATGAATTCCAGGTGCTATAAGTTGCATTTTAAGAGGAAGGAACTGACAAGACCACCTCTGAGGATTCCTTGCCTAACCAAATGCTTTGAAATCCATGGGGTTGCCATTCATGGAGCCATAGCAGCTAAAGTGGTATCAAACTGCACAATTTATGCAGTGTAGATGTACCCACAGTGAGCACCATCAGAATCCTGTCAGTGAACTACACTGGCATGACTATACTAGCATGCGCTGTGGGAGGAAGAAAAGAAGGAGGAAATAGAGAAATGGGCTGCTTGGAGCCAGAAGACCTCAGATTGCTACAGAGAGGTCTCAAATATAGCTCCTGGATATTGTCTGATATTGCAACCTCCACATCCACTCATTCCATTATTATCAGGGATTCTTTGCAGCGATTTTTTGGATGTACATTTAAAGCTCTTCCAGAGGGTTTTATTTAAAAAAAAAAAAAAAGAACAAGGTATGATTTGCTGAGATGATCTGTATGATCTGATGGACAGATTTTCACCTCTCTTAATTTTTGTTTAAATCACAGAGTTGTATAGTTATATTGCAAAATTGCCAGTTGAACAGTTGGAAAAACAGAACAACTTGGAAAAAAAGTTAAAAGGAGAAGAAGAGAAGGATGTATTTTTTTTGTTGTTGTTGTTGTTTAAATGTGTCTTGGAATTGAAAATAAACACACTTGAAGGTGGGAATCAATGTTGTAACTGATGCTAGGAAGTACCAGAATAGTCCAGGATAACAAAAATGTTAGATGGATTTTTTAAATTATAAAATATATATATTTAAAAACTATAACATGGCAAAATCAAGGCTTGCTTTTTGGAATTTTTCAAAAATATCTTGTTTCAGCCATGGATGATTAAATCTGTGGATGTGAAATCCATGGATATGGAGGGGTGACTGTACTGAAATGGTGGATATTTTCATCGTTGAAGAAAAAATTCGTTTGAGAGCAGAATTCTTATTTGTAGGGACATTGATCTCATTTTTCCCTCAGCCTCCTCCAGTGTAGCTATACTCCTGTGGGATATTTGGGGAGCTGTGGTCTGGAAAAGTAACTCTGCCAAACTCAGACACACACACATGCATACCATGATGAGAGTATAAACATTGCTGAGCTAGACAAAGTGAAGGTCTGACACAAAGCTTGAAGACAGCTTGTTTGCAAACAGCAGACTTGTTGTAAATGGAAGGTTGTCTCTTCCTTTGCAGCTCATTCCTTGATGTGTTTCACATGTGAACGCAAGAGATCAGACTGGAATTGCCTCCAGCTGGCTGCCTGCCCTAGCGGTGCTCGGAAATGTCTGACAATTGGGTCCCTTTCCGGAACTGGTAGGCAACCTTTATCTTTGCAATGAACACAACAACGTTTATCTTTACAATAAAATGTATATCCCACAACCTCCAACATTTCACAGATGAAAGCCAGGACAAGTGTAGCCAAGCAACATCAGAATGTGGTCAAGATGAGGAAAAAAATATTAAAGAGAAAGATCAGACAAGCAAAGACAAGCTGCAGCAGTTGGCTTTTGCCTGGATTTACTGGGAAGGGCAAGATTCCACACAATCCTCTCCCTGCGGCAGAGTTTATTGAATCATAGACTCCTGAGTGCACACTAATTTTGCCTTTTGAACTCAGTTTCCAGCAACTGAAGTATACCTAAGACAAAAGTGGATAATGAGAAGAGGAGAGAGGAACTGGGACATTTAAAAATCAATGTGGGGACTCTGGGGCTATGCAGACCACCCCGAAGGGGCTGCCTCCAGCCACCCCTTTTTCAGCCAGACCAGGGTTGCAGCAACTGCATGCTGTGGCCCCAATCTGGCATTTCCAGGGCATGAAAAGTAGCCGCAAGTAGCTGTTCCTTTTTGCATCCTGGAAAGGGTGCCATAGCCATGGCGCCGTGACTTTATAAAGCTCCTTCAGTGCTGCATCATGTCGTGCAGTGCCAGAGGAGCGCTGTGATGCCACACGCAGTGTGTAGTGGCGCGTGGCATCATGGCACCCTGGGGGTGGAGTCGGGGCGGGCATCATGTGGATGCGATGCCCCAACTCCACTCCCCAGCCGGCCTTTCAGGCCAGTCTGTACAAGGCCTCTTGTCTCCCATTTTCCCACCAGGCATATCTTAAGAGTGGTGGGACATAAAAGATCTCTAAACTTAAGCAGATTTCTATTATGTATATTATATTATATTATATTAAGAGCTTATCACTTTGGCCAATACGCCAGCTTACCTCTTCTGGCTTCAGTTCTGGATCCGGGATGCCCCCAGACATTATCATAACTAAATTGCCACCAATCTGTGTGGGATGCCGTCACAGGGATGCATCCTGGGTCAAAGCCTCACTCAGCCAGCCAATTTTTTCAGTTGGAAGCTCCCCAACTTTGAAAAACTGCAGGCTGAACAAGGCTTCTACCTGGGATGCATCCAGGCGCCAGCATCCCACGTAGATCGATGGCGATTTAGTTATGATAACATGCAGGAGCATCCTGGATCCAGAACTGAAGCCAGAAGAGGTAAACCAGCTTATTGGCCAAAGTGATAAGCATCAGCTTTCCTCAGTATTGAGACCCAAGGTATCTTACAGAATATTCAAAGTAGAACAGATTAAAAATACACAAAGAACTTAATTATATGTGTGTGTTGTTTCAAATAGCAATTAAGCTACCATATTAAAATTATTTCTCAGTTCATTAGAAAGCAGGAAATAAAAACAGCAAAAACACACACCATTAAAAGCCTATTGCAGCCTGTTCCTAAAAGCCTGTTGCAATAAGAAAGTTTTCACTTGTTGGCAAAAGCAAAGCAGGGAGGGAGCTATCTAGCCATGGATTACCTTTCTTCTATGTTAGTTGGGTTGGTCTCAGGTTTGTTGTTGGAGTCTCCACAGCTAGCTATGTTGGGGAACTTTAACATCCAAGCTGAGGCTGCCCTGCTGGAAGTGACTGAGGGCTCCATGGACTCCATGATAACCAGAGGTCTGTCTCAAGGTATCTGGACTGGCACCTCCACCCACCCCATGCTGCTGGACCTTGTTTTCTGTGTCAGATGGACTGCTGGTGATCTTGGGATGGAGGAACAATTCCATTGTCATGGACAGATCATTACCTGGTCTAGTTTAGACTCACTGGGACTCAGAACTTCTGCAGGGATGGGGGACCAATTAGGATGGTCCACCCCAGGAGGCTGATGGATCCGGACAGATTCCTCATGGCTCTTGGGGATTTTCCTATCACCTCCACAGGTGATTCTGCTGGAGCTCTGGCTGACCTTTGGAATGGAGAAATGCCCAAGGCAGTAGAAACAACTGCTTCTGAGTGTGAAGTCGAAGGCTTTCATGGCCAGCATCCGTAGATTTTTGTGGGTTTTTTGGGCTAAGTGACCACATAACCCGAAAAAACCACAAAAAATTGCTTCTGAGCATCCCCTCTTAAGAGTGGAGTCAAATGATCCCCCTGGTTGAGTGACATTGGCAGGAGACTCAAGAGTGAATCTGATCAAACCAGGTTAGCGTGTGTTTGAAGGTCTGCTCCATGGCAGCTCAGGCTGCAAAGAAAGTACCCTTTGCCTCCACTATTGCATCTTCAAGGAGCTGCCCAGCAGAACTGTTTTGAATGGCTAGAGGTCTATTACCTGCTAGTCCTCAAGCAGAACATACAGACCATTTGACAAACAGTTGTGTCGAATTTATACAGCGCTTTGCAGATAAAATCACTCAGATCCACTCTGACTTGGAAGCTGTAATAGTTGATACAGTTCCAACGGCTGTAGCCTTGGCTGCTGCTTCTCCAGTGTTATTGGACAGTTTTCAATTTGTGCAGCCTGAGGATGTGGACAGGATCCTCAGAGAGGTGAGAGATACCACATGTGTGTTAAACTCTTGCCCTTATCACACAAGCCAGAGAGGAACCGGCTGAATGGGTAAAAGGTGTAGCCAGTGCCTCTTTGCAGAGTCTTGGGACGGACAAGAACGACTGCTTCACCCAGCTCTGAGATGTCACTCGGTGCTTTCCGCACCCTCCACAGTCCACACTCTTCTAGTGATGCCTATGCTCTGCTGAATATGTCTTGCCAGGAATACAGTGGGTCCTTGGTATCCACTGTGGTTTGGTTCCACAACCCCCCCCCCCCCGAACATCAAAATCCATGCATGTTCAAGTCCTATTAAATTCAATTGATAGTAAAATGATAGAAAATGGAAAAATCAAGGTTTGCTTTATGAAATTTGTATATATTTAAAATATTTTCAAGCCGTGGATGCTTGAATCCATGGATAAAAATATCTGTAGATATGGAGCACCTACTGTACCCCATGATAGGATAATGCTAAGTCAGAGTCAACATGAACGCAAAGATTAACAACAACCCTCTCCTTGCCTATTGCCTCCAATCGTTTTTACCATTGACAGCACCGTCTATTTTATGCCCAGAACATTTCTGAAATGAAGTCTCTCTTCTTCTCACGTTTACTTTCCTCAACTAGGTAATGACACGCAGCTCCTCATCACAAAGAGGTGTGCCCCGCGCTGTCCAAACCAAGGTGACCCTGTGAGTTGGACATCAAGTTCTCTTTACTGCTGCAGCCACTCCTGTTGCAACATATGGCCTCCCAAAAACAGGTCCTACCTTGCTTAGATCACAAAGCAGCCTGGTAGAAGCACTCAAGAATAAAACATTTATGCACTTCCTTCTATCATATTCCTATCAGTTATAACCATATGGTACTTTGAAACGGGCTCCTCTGTGGCTATCATGGTTGACTTTGGACAAGGCTCTGTCTTCTGCACACCTACCTTCATAACCCTGCCTTACTGCCCTGTGCCCTTCCCAGCATGCCTATCGGTCTGTATTTTCTTTAAAAAATTCAGTTGCACAGTCACTTTGGTATGTTTTTAGTTGTATAGTGTTTTTTTATTTGTAAGCCATTTTGTGTCCTATTTTGGGGGGAAAGATGGGATATACCATATGTATCCGACTACAAATCAACCTCATGTATAAACTGAGGGCAGGTTTTGGGGCCAGAATTATGGATTTTGACATGATTCATGGATAAGTCGAGGGTAAAATGTAGGGGCATGTAACAAAGGATGTAAAGGATGATGCAAAGGAAAATGATGCCAACGAACGTAGAAAATTCTGACAGGCATAACTGTTTGTGCTCATCCTAAAGACTGAATCGATGAGAGAGTAGAGGAGATCCATGCTTCTTTTTGGAGCTCCCAGGATGGACTAAGCTCCTTTTACCACTCTATTCAGAGAAAGGGGATAATTCATATATATATATATATATATATACACACACACACACACACACACACACACACACATATATATATATATATACATGAGTTAAGGAGCAGTACTTACACTGATCCATGGATAAGTCGACCCAGCAATTTTTGGACTAAAATTTCTAGACATACATGAGTATATACAGTAAACAAATATAATAATAATGTAGTAAAAAAGAAAAGAATTTCTGGGTGAAAGGGAAAATGGCCTGTTTGGGAATAGCAAGGGGGAGAGGAACGTAATCACCTCCATTCACAACACTTGACTATCCAGATATTGGAACTGCAGCAGGAGGAACTTATCGCACGTGAATCAATAGAGGAAAAACAGTGCTATAGGGATGTATTCATGGATTCTGCCTGTCAGTGAGAAGGAGTGCTCCAGGAATGGATGGAAGACAAGCAGCTACAGGACAGAGACAGCATCATATGATAAGGTACAGCCACAGATGCTACTATCCTGCTCTAATTCTGCTTTGGAAGCCTTGCTTGATAAAGTCCTAAAACTGTTACTCTGAAACACAGTTGGAGGCTGGACATCATACAGAGAAGCAAGACAGGGCCTTCTCTCAACATTGTCCTCATTTTCATACCTGGGACCCTTTCACTCTATACAATTATAGCACTTTAAGACCACTATAACTGCCATAATTCCATTGTACAGATTCCTGGGACTTGTAGGTCTGTGAAGTAAAGAAATGTGGCTAATTCTCCAAGCTTTGGGGTCTCTTGACTGCATTTCCATCTTGTTTTATTTTCTTTAGGTACCAATACTGGCTTTATGTTGAAGACTAACAGTAGCAAGATATGGATATTTGTTGGGTTTCTTAATGATTTTTATGCAGAATTAAATAAATAATAAAAAAAATAAAATTTTTATTTATATCCCGCTCCTTCCCAAGATCAGGGCGAATTGATCTACTAATTGTAAATAAATAAATAAAATGTTTATTTATATCCCACCTTTCTGTCATGCAGAACAGGGACAGGTTTGTATTTTTGGGCAGCATAGTGGTTTCATTCTCTAACATCCACCAAGATCTTACATCATGGTTGCATAGTGTAAATCTACACTATTGATCTACTGACTGTAAATCCATGCACCCCCACTATCTACGCTACAAACTATTTGAAAGACCATTACTCTTATTACATGAGAAGAGAAAGCCAAAACGGAAAAGTAGACAAGCAGCTTTCTCCATGCCACTCCGCATGCCGTCCTAGCACTTCCCTTCTCTTTCCAAGAGAGATGGTCATAAAATTGTGCCTTTTTTCAAAAAGATTTTTCCAGCATGTCAAAAAGACATTTTTACAAACATCTCTCAGGAAGAGAATGGAAGTGCTAGGACGGCATGCGAAGAGGCACCGAGAAAGTTGCTACTCTCCCACTCCATTCTGGCTTTCTTTGTCCATGCAATAAAGTTTCATATCTCCCAATATGAACCTGCCACAATCCTAAGATTTTCACAGGAAGGCTTCCACTAGGCTCTCCTTTTGCCAGCAGGCAAAAACTTTTCTTTTCCAGCTGGGTTTTATTACATCCTTGCACCCAGGGAAGCTTCTTGTCCAGGTGTCTGCTTTTGCGTGTTTTTAATGGTTCCTCATTTTTAGCTTTGAAGGAGTTTACATTTTTTACTGTCATAGTCATGCGGTGTTTCAGTTGTGTTTTGAAATTGCACTGTTTTATCGTTCATGTTGTTTTTAAGTATCTTTAGTGGCCCGTCTTCAGTCCTGTTTGGGAGAAAGGTGGTATATAAATAAAATGAATAAATCGTACCTTACATAGGGCCACGATGGTTGTGCTACGCCAGTCTTCTGCTCAATCCCGACATTGTGCAACTGGTTGCGCATTTTCCAGAAAGCTTGCTCCCTCTCCCTTTGTGCAATAAGGAAAACATAGTGGCTGTTTTTTGCAATGCCACTGAATCAAAGGATAAGCTGAAGACTGGCAACAAGCCATGCCTCATCCAAGACAGCGTCACTTGATGTTACACGTGTCGAATTCTGCTTACATGTTAGGAAACTGAACATGGATGTTACATAATGGCCAAAAAAACCCCAGCTATTGTCACTTTCCCCCTTTCCTCTGAAAGCTTTGTAAAATCATCTTTCCCTGATGGAGAAACCTGTGTGTCTTCAAAACTAACACAAATAATACAATAAATTCAATATTCTCTGCCTAACAAAGGGGTTTGTAGCCTCACAAATGGATGCAGACAACCTGGATCTCAAAAGACGTATTTTTTTGTGTTGCTGATGGGTTTTAAATTTTATTTCCTGGACATTAAGATGGTTTATCTCCCAAAACCCACATGGCCAGAGGAAGAGAGACCTGCCTACATACACATCCTTCCATATCATCTTAACTGAGAACAACATCTTGACAAAACACAGACCTCTGACTAACATCATCATATTCTGTATAAAAATCCTTAATTATTTTTAACACCTTTTTAACCTATATGAGTTTTAACATCTTTGCCTGGTGAAGAATCCAGTGGAGCTTTGAAAGCTTGCATCATGTATTGTGTGCATTTTGGTTGGTCCAGTAAAGATATCACTGCTTTTTGGATGGTATTGTACTTTGCTCTATGGCCAACATGGCTGCCACTGGATAGGTTTACAAGGAAAATTGTGCCTTTTGGAGTGATCTAATAATACAGAGGTCCAGCATGGTGTAGTGATTACAACATTGGACTAGGATTCGAATCCTGGTTTGGCCATGGAAACCCACTGGATGACTTGGGGCAAGTCACACCTTCTCAGCCTCAAAGGATGCAATGGCAACCCCCTTCCGATGAAACGTGCCAAGAAAATCCTGTGATAGGTTTGCGTTAGGGTTTCCATAAGTCGGAACAACAATAAAGGTATTACCACAGTATGGACTTGGGAATGTATCTTCCCATCAACACAGTCTCATTGTGATCCACGTTACAGTAAGTGATATAACATCATCACTGAAGACAAAGATGCAGAAATTGATCTTAATGAAGAAATACATCCATCCACAGCCAAAACAATCAGGAAACGTTCTCCATATAATCGATTGTTTATCTGGGTTGTGTCAACATTGCACAATTAGATCCCACTTTAATTGCCTTGGCTCAGTCCCATGAAGTCCTGGAATTAGTAGTTTAGTGAGATATGTAGGGTTCTCTACTGCAGAACACTCCATGTCCCTCAGTAAACTACATATCCCAGCATTCCATGGGACAGAGCCGTAGCAGAAAAAGTGATATCAAGGTGATACGATTGCATAGTGTAGATGTATCCCTGCTTGGTTGGTTTTGTTTCTAGCCTTCTTTTTCTTCCAAAACTGGAAAACCCTGTGACTCAAGGACAGCTCCAAGGTCAACTTACACCAGGCTTGAGCAAGGTTTGACCTGTGGACCGCTTACATTCCCAAAAGCATGTTTGTGGCTCCCAAGATTTTGAAGCCGGGGCAATTGGAAATTTTAGCAAGCAGCTACAATCTGTACTCAATCCTTTCCTTTTACTTGAAGCAGAGGCCACCAAAACTGGAGAATTTGCACCCTTGACTCTCGCATGGAAATGGCCCATGAAAACTGGAGACTCAGGACCAACCCTATGTAGGCTGTGATGATACGGCCAGCACCGGGAAGAATTTCAAGACATCTGGAAAATCACCTTCCCCAGTTACTCCGTATTCATGGGTTATTCATACCACAAAGATAGCTATTCCTAAAATAATAATTATAATAATTATAATAATAATATGCATTTCATATAACATTCACAAATTGAAACAACAAAGATAAACATATGCAACGTAATCACACAGGACTTTATCACACAGGACAGATCCAGTGCAGAAGCTGGATTTAAAGTGAAAACAGCCCACTAAAGTGGCTTGACATTTGGAGTTAACCCAAACAGAAAGTAAAAATAACCTGTAAAAGTGGATAGTTTTTCAGATGACGTTGGCATCAATGGGAAATAATGGGGCATTAATCTGAACGGAAAGTCGACAAAACCCGCTCCTTTTTACTTCCGGGGAACTTCCAAAAATAAAAGGGGGGGGGTGTCAACTTTCAGTTCAGATTAATGTCACATTATTTCTCATTGAAATCAATACGTCTGAAAAACAACCTGCTTTTGCGGTTGTTTTGTGGACTTTTAAATCCTGTTTCTGCACAGGATTTAACCAATTTGTCCTCAGTTTGCTTGTGTGTGTGATAAAGTCCTAGATGCGGTATCTTGTTCAACAAAAAACAAACATGAGTAACTTTCCAAAGACTCCATCAGCCCTATTTATACTGGAATGCTAGGTAAAGTAGATTGATTCATTACACATCATTCCATACGCAACCTGATTATATATCTTCCATTGTAGGATGTCACGGATATTCCTTATCACAGTGTATTTTATGGTATTCATCCTGTGGAGTGTGTTTATCAGTCGCTATCACACAACAGCTTCTTGGAGGCATTGTAAACAGTGGAGTGACTTTTTCATCTTATCATACGTGGAAGTGTTTTTTTAGAGATACGTACTCTACATGGCATTTTTCATGGATGATTCATGTCATGTAATTGTGCGTTTTTGTTAATTTGTTTAGTGGTTTCATTTGTTATTATCCATGAAAGTGGAATATTTGCAAATATATATATCAAAGAGAACACCTCTCTAGGAATCTCTAGGTCCTCCAACGGAACTCTATGGTCAATATCTGCTAGACGTTGACCATAGAATGGCACTGAATTACCTACAAATGCCTAGAGAAGTGTTCTCTCTAAGCATTCTTCCAGTGTGACTTTTGGCAGAGGTTAATCATAGAGCTTTGTCTCACTAGCGAGATCCCATGGGAAAATGGAATTTAAGTGAGAGTTAAATTAAATTTGAATTTAAACAGAACCCCACAAATTCGGGAAGGTTGTCACACCGAATTGCTGCTAAAGTGAAATGGCACGAAGTTAAACTGAAGTTAAAGCGGAGAAAAACGCCACCTTTTTACTTTCAGAATTTCCCGAACTAAAAAGCTGCCATTTTCCTCCGGTTTAACTTCGGTTTAACTTTGCGTTATTTCATTTTAACATCGACGTCGTGTGATAAACTTCGGGCATTTCCAGGTTGTCTCTAATTTAACTCTCGTTTAAATCCCGTTTTCCTGCAGGATCTCGCTAGTGTAATAAACTCCATAGAATTGTGCTGGAGGACCTAGAGATTCTTAGAGAGAACCTATTAATCAAATCAATGAATAATCAAAAGTCAAAGTCACAAATGTGGAGGTGGTCCTAGAAATAATAAATCCACAGACAAAACCACAAAGCCACGTAAGTCCTGTGAACATTGATCACCACGTCCTCCTTCTCCCAAAGGAGGGACCTGCCTTCTGTAGGTTGTTCCACCTTCCATGTAGATTCCCGCATTAAGTAAGTACTTCAAAACAGCCCACACCCTCTTCCTTGTGACACCCAGAGATTCCAGAGTGTTTAAATCCTGGATTTAAATGGTATATAACCTGCACTCCAAAGATGCCCTTGCTACTCGTCTGGACAGAATTGGAAAATCAACATGAAGACGGCGTCCTCCCTCATTTCTTTATTGGGTGCAATTGTCATCTGCACACACATAGGTAAGATCTACATTGCTTGCTATGCCAGCCAAACCTTGGGAATGTTACTGTTTTGAACTACAGCTCCCAGCATCCACCAGCCAGCATGGCCCCTGAGGACTTCTGCAGTCCTTCAAAAGGTATTTTTTCCAAGTACTCAAGCAAAGGATAAAGTTGGCCCTCCATATTTGTGCTTTGGTTATTCGCGGATTTTGTTAATATGTTCTCTCTAGGAATCTCTAGGTCCTCCAGCATGTCTCTGCCAGAGGCTGACCATAAAGTCACACGGGAGGATTTAGAGATTCCTAGAGAAAACATTTCTCTATGCATTTGTGGGTCTTTAAGTTCAAGATCTTAGAAGGAAGGGAAGGCTAAAGAAGCCAAATGGATATTGCTGAACTCCAACACCCTGCAGCTGGATCCATAGTAAGGTGAAGAATACTGGGACTTACAGCATCTGGAGTTGCTTGATTTCAACCCCTGTCTTTGAAAGAGAAGGTCAGATTTTTAAAATTAAGGGATTGCCAAAAAATGGATGATAGCGACCTTTATTAGTACCACACTCCCCTCTGCATTTACATGGCATTCCCCCAAAAAGGAATCAATTTGGCCTTGATTTCAAACCAAGGTCTCTTTTAATTATTTTTAGCAAAAGGATGGCACAGTTGTTGCCATTTCATTAGGGGGGAAGACAAAGATAAATCCAAGGCTTTGAAAGATTAACCCAGGCTGTGATTCTTATCGCTTGCAAAGGTGGAAGAAGTTATTGCTGTGGGCTGTCATTGGAACAAGAACTTCTGGTATTGATGCGGAGGTAGCCTGGTTCTCACAAATCCCATTGGCCCAGAGATAGAGAATGCTGTGTCTACCCAGAGGAGAGTTTTGCAAGCTCTGCTAATTCTGTCACCTGCTGTTGTCTCCATGATCATATTGCAAGTGATGTAGATTTGAGTCAATTGACTTGGACTCAAGTTGCTTTAATGAATCAACTTGGGCTCAGCTTGACAATAAATGGTGCACTGACTCAGCTCAATACACGACTTGTATATTTTTAGCCACCAACTTGCTGGCCTCAGAGGCGTCACTAGCGTTGGTGTCACCCAGTGTGGTAACTCATGGGTTCACCCCCTCTATTGACCTTCTCCCCTTCCACACCGTACAGAATCCTTGGTAATACTTTTTTGTACTAATGTTACTCATAAATCATAATTCTCGTATATCACTGAAATTAATGCCAATAGCTGTGACTTAAACAACTAGCAAAGTTAAAAATTATATCTTTAAATTACAATATCATATGCACAGCCTAAATGTAGTTACATGTACATAATTTTGTGTGGTTATAAAGTGAAAATATGGTAAGATGTGATTTTTGAAGAAATTTTAAAAGTACTACAAATATCATTTTAAAAATAATTTTCCAAAGCTTTAGAAGGATGCTTCTGCTTCAAGCCTATTGCCTGCATTTGCCATTCCCCTCAAAGTGTGAACATTATTAACTTATGTAACTTTTATGTAACTTTGTGCACCACTTCTTGATTTTCTAGTT
This sequence comes from Sceloporus undulatus, assembly GCF_019175285.1. NCBI lineage: Eukaryota > Metazoa > Chordata > Lepidosauria > Squamata > Phrynosomatidae > Sceloporus > Sceloporus undulatus. Next base: position 247,475,432 of record NC_056525.1, read on the forward strand.
ATTGAAACTCGACACACCCACAGACATCCCACGCCTCCTTTCTTTCCATTAAAGTTTGATCCCAGACTTGAGGCTTGACTTGAAAGTAGCTTGCAAGGACTTGGGACTTGAGACTTGAAGGTAGAGACTTGAGACTTGACTTGAGACTTGACCTGAAAGTATCTTGCAAGGACATGGGACTCAACTGGAGACTTGAAGACACTACATAACTTGAACACTATATAATAAACCATTTTTTGAGTTGAAGCAATTTAGCACCGAAAAATGTTCACACTATTCAAACCACGATCGAATCTGCCGATTTCAATTTACTCCACTTCACATTCATCAATCGAATTGAATCAAAATGGAGTTGTGTCACAGGGGTGACCATGCCACAGGGAACCCAATCCAAAACCAGTTTAACTGAGTTTAGTGCTGTGCCCCTCCTGGGAAACGGCATCAGAAATTTGGTGCAAGTGCGAACAACGGCACTTTAAACCAGTTTACACTGGTTTGAAAACCAGTTTATTATGTACAGTGAATGAGGCCAGAGAAATGAGACTTGAAGGAAAAGACTTGAATACCTCATTAGCAAGCAGTCATCTTGCGAAACCAATAGAAATTTTAAAGCAGGAGTGCAGGTACTGAGGAAGCAAAAGCCCATATACCCCAATGACATTTTTCCTTTTGTTCCCCCAATTTCTAGCATTTGCAGAGAGCAAGACGCTGGAAATAATTCACATCTAGAGCTCTTATATATGCCATGTTTGTCTTTCCTTGGTCACTTTGCCTGCTCTTTTCTTTGGATACCTAAACTATATTCCTAAATGTTCAGCTGAAGTTTGAAGTTATTGCTAGAAATGTGAAGACAGAAGGAAAATTTCATTTGGGCTCATGATTCTTAGCGGAGCAGGGACAAAGCCTTCACACAGACCCCATCTCTATACCCCTGTCAAGCAGACATCCTTGGGGAAGGAGCATCTACTGTGGCAGATAGGAAAAGAAATGCATGGAGGCTTTGAGGCTGCTTTGATAAATTCAGTGGACTATCTACATTTGCTGGGGTTAGGGGTGCAGGACCCCTGTGAAAGTGTGGGGGGGGGATGCAAATAAGAAACTACCCTCTCTATCTCTTTTTAACTTGAGAGAACACTTGCTACTTTTGATTCAGCCTGGCTGTAATCTGAAAAACCTGAGCAGCTATAGAATCAAGGAGTTGGGAAGTAACCCAATGGTCATCCAGTCCAACCCCTGCTGATGTAGGAAATCCACCGCTAAAGCACTCCTGGGAGATGGCTATCTCTCTGTTTAAAACCTTCAAGTGGAGTGTTAGCATAGCCGACAACCTTTGTCCTCTACATGGGGTTTCCATATTTTCATATCTAGAGCCAGGCAAGTTCTTAAGAGGTCATAGTGACCCTTGGAAAACCAGGAAACCTTCCCATGGGAAGGACCTGTAGACCTCAAGACATGTGAAGGACCCAGGTAATACCATGATAAAAGCTAAGTGGGTTTACTGATTGCTCCATCCCCAGGCTTTCAGCATATCTTCTGACACTTGAGATAAAGAAAGAAGTGTTTAAGGCCATACTTCCTACCTACCCGCTATTGCGTTCCCTTCAAACTTCCCTATCCACCCATTTTGGAGTTGTCCTAAATCCAATCAATGTTTTGGTTACTCTGAAGTTCAAGCCACCAATCATTCCGGAATCTCCTTGTTGATTCCCTTGGAAGACCATTAGGCCTTTGTTACATTGCAAGGTAGCACCTAGCACCCCTCAGGACTAGGAAATCCAATATAACTATAATCTCAGCTCTAGCCTTGAGTTGCACAAAGAGCCTCTTCTACTCACTGTGTCACCCTCAGATGCCATTTGAGCCACATCCTGCTTTCTATGGTCTCCTCTTCAGGATAGATAAATATTACTCTCTCTACATCCTTAAGCCTTCACTATCCAATTTCCATATCTCTGTCTGAATTGCTATTGTGTATATGGTGGCACTCTTGCATATTTCTGAATAAAAACCTTCTTATTATTATTATTATTATTATTATTATTTGTATTTTTCCACCTCTCCCTGCGGATCGAGGTAGGATTACATCAACAAATTAACACAGGACAGATATGGTGGCGCAGTGGGTAAATGCCTGTACTGCAGCCATTCACTCAAGACCACAAGGTTGCGAGTTCAAGACCAGCAAAAGGGCCCAAGCTCGACTCAGGCTTGCATCCTTCCGAGGAGGTCGCTAAAATGAGTACCCAGACTGTTGGGGGCAAATTAGCTTACTTGCTAATTAGCTTACTTGCTGTTCACCGCTATGATCTTTGGAATAGCGGTATATAAATAAAACAAATTATTATTATTATTAATTATAAAATACGATCAATAAAACACTAACATTATTATTAATTCAATAAAATAGCTAAAACATCTAAAACATTTAAAACATTTAGAAAACATACATCATAACCAGAAGTGATCTTAAAGATCTCCTATAAGAGGTCGAATGGATAAGCCCTCCGGAAGAGATCCGTCTTAAGTGCATCTATCTTAAGGCATCTAAGGTGGTGAGAAGACGGATCTCTTCCAGTAAGCTGTTCCATAGTTTGGGGGGCTACAGCCATAAACAATCTATGGGAAGTTGATATTAACCTGGGCTTATGGTATTCTAATAAATTCTTCCCAGATGTCCTGAGAGTGCGGGGCAGATTATGTAGGGAGAGTTTTTTGTGGGTTTTTCGGGCTATGTGGCCATGTTCAAGAAGAGTTTCTTCCTGTGTTAAAATCTCTTCTCTGAAGATGCCAGCTACAGATGCTGGTGAAACGACAGAAAGAAACTCTTCTAGAACATGGCCACATAGCCTGAAAAACCCACAAAAAACTATGGATGCCAGCCATGAAAGCCTTCGATTTCACATGTGTAGGGAGAGGCGTTCCCTCAAATAACTTGGGCCCAAGCCATGAAGTGCTTTAAAGGTAATGACCAACACTTTGTATTACACTCGGGAGCTAATTGGCAGCTAGTGAAGAGATTTTAACACAGGTGTTATATGGGCTGACCTAGATGTTCCAGTGACCAATTTGGCTGCTGTGTTTTGAACCAATTGAAGCTTCTGAACTTGGTACAGAGGTAGCCCCATGTAGAGTGCATTACAGAAATCAAGACAAGAGATTACCAGTGCAAGTACTATTGCTTCAAGGTCCTCTTGGTCCAAGTAGGGGTGCAGTTGGCATATCAACCAAAGTTGGTACCAAGCACTCCTGGCCATCGCATCTATTTGAGATGATCGCTGTAGAGATGAATCCAGGTGTACTCCCAAACTTCGAACTTCGTCCTTTAGGGGAAGTGTGACCCCGTCCACGGCTGGTTGACAAATCTCCATCCCCAGACTTGGGGTACCTATCACAAATACCTCTGTTTTCTCTGGATTCAGCTTGAATTTGTTTTCTCTCATCCAGCCCATTACCAACCCAAGGCAGGCATCCAGAGGAGAGATGCCATCCATAGTCACTGCTACAGTCAGAGACATAGAGAACCATATTTGGGTGTCATCAGCATACTGATAACACTGCACCCCATGTCTCCGGATGATCTCTCCCAGTGGATTCATGTAAATGTTAAACAGCATGGGGGACAGAATCACACCTTGAGGGATGCACGATTTGAGCTCCCTCTTGGACAAATAACTGTCCCCAAGCGACACCATCTGGAATCTGCCCAAGAGGTAGGTATTAATCAAACATGGAGTTGCCCTGCAGTTAGTGCTGGTATACATAAGTGGAAATGATTTTCAAGTTACCCATCCTCTTGCAGGCTTCCTCTGAACTAAATAATTCCCCCAACATTTAAGGAAATGCTAACATAGTTGGTGGGGATCCCAAGTGCCCCTATGTTTTGGATAACAAGAAGACAGTCCATTTCTGATGGAGTCTATTCAGCTTTCAACCAGCTGTTATGATCAGGAAGTTCTTCCTAATATTTATGTGAAATCTCTGGTTGTAATTTGAACAGATTGATTTTGTTCCTATCCTTTGGAGCCACAGAAAACAAGCTTGCTCCATCTTCCATATGGCAGCCCTTCAAATATCAGTCACATTGAAGACTGAGCAAGTGTATGGTCTGCATTCTGAATTCAAATTATAAATTAAGAAGTTCCAACTACACAGTGTAAATCAACCTTCCACAATCTGATGCTCCCAGGTGAGTTGTAATCCCAGCACCCATCATCCCCTGCCACTGAAGGCTAGGTCGGCCCCTTCTATGCTCTCCTTCAGCCAGCAGGTAAAAATCTTTTTATTTATACAGGCTTTTGGGCAATTGAAAGTTTTCAAAGAAAGGTTTTTCAATGAGGTGCATGTGCTCTCCGCTTATTTTTATTGTTATATTTTGAATGCTTGGTAGTTCAGGTTGAGTCTCCTTTATTTGGAATTCTAGAATCTGAAATACTTCCAAATGCAAAACATTTTTCACGGGTGGCTGAGATACTGGCAACTTTGCTTTCTGATGGTTCAGTGTACACCAACTTCTTTTAATGCATAAAATTATTTAAAATATTATGTATAAAATTACTTTCAGGCTATGTTTATAAGGTGTATACAAAGCATAAAATAATGTTGTGTTTAGACTTTTGTGTTTCGACATCTCCAACATCCCTTAATATGTATAGGCAGATATTCCAAAATCCAAAAAATAAAAATCAGAAATCAAAAACACCTCTGGTCCCAAGCATTTTGGATAAGGGAGATTCAAGCTGTATTTTAAATCAGTGGTGTTTTTAATAGGATGATCTGTTGAGCATTTTAAAAAATGTTTTTATCAATGGGTTGACTCTACATTTTAGCTGTTGAAAGTCCAGAGAGATAGAAATTTAGGCTATGTGACCATGTTCTAGAAGATTTTCTTCCTGACGTTTCGCCAGCATCTGTGGCTGGCATCTTCAGAGAATTCTCTGAAGATGCCAGCCACAGATGCTGGCGAAATGTCAGGAAGAAACTCTTCTAGAACATGGCCACAGAGCCAGAAAAACCTGCAAAAAACTATGGATGCCAGCCATGAAAGCCTTCGACTTCACGATAGAAATTTAGATAAACCAATATGGCCTGGTACATACCTCCCCATCAGGGCGGGCTAGAGATGTCCAGTTTTTCCCCCGGAGGGACACTGCAGCAGCCAAACTGTGCAGTGTCTCTCTGCCCCAAAAAGAACCCAGAAAATATTGGTTCTTTTTCTGATGCTGTGCGGATGTCAGGAGTGTGCCATTAGTGCACTTGTGATGTAAGCGACACACAGTAACATACAGTGCACATCACTTACGTCATCATGGCAGCCCCCATGTGGACAGGATGCCGCCATGATGCTGCTGTTGTCATGTGCTAAGGTTTGGGAGCGTTCAGAAGCTGCACACTCCGGAACTCAAGTACTGGTGGCGGCACACCGCTTTTGACCTGTCTGTCCTGGGCCTGTATCATCCAACCTACCTAGAATTATGGTATTGGGTTACTTAACTCCTTATCCGTGCTCTTGGCTAAGAGTTGCAGCTATCTTCTGGAGGCTAACAAATCCCACACAAAAAAATTGGGGTACACCTTCCATTAATGTCCCATTCAAATCTGTTTTCCCTCCCTTCCCCATTTTCCTTGACTTGCAGCTCATGCAATGATCTGCTTCTCATGTGAAAACGAGACCTCAAACTGGAAGTGCCTTCGTATGTCTTTCTGCTCCAAGGAAGAGCAAAGATGCATAACCATTGGTACAGTTTCAAGAACAGGTAAGCATATCATTAGTATCACTGATGTCAAACTGCATTATTTCTACAGTGTAGACACACCAGCAGTCAGTTCTTAAAAGCAACTGGAACAGAAAAGTTTTCTCTTGTCAGCAGAAGGACAGCAGAGGAAGCCATCCTAGTCTCTCCTAGAAGGGAGTTCCAAAGCCTGGGAGCAACCACTAAGAAAGCCCATTCCACTGTTCTCACCAAATGTGGCTGTGAAGGTGATAGGATCAGGAGATGACCCTCTCACAGAGATCTTAGAGCCTGAGAAGGGCCATGAAGAGAGATGGCTCTTCAGATAGCCTGGATCTGACTGCAATAGGGCTCTATAAGTCATCACAGCACTTTCCTTGCACCTGGAAATAGGCCAGCAGACAATGAAATTCTTGCAACAAAGTGTGAGTAGCCATTAGCTTCCGAAACCTGTTCCTGTCAGTAGTGTGGCTACAGTTCTTTAGGCCAACTGTTGCATACCTTCCACCTGCCCCAATTTGGCAGGGACAGTCCTGATTAATCCTCTGCCATCCCACTTTCTCAGATGTTTTGAAAATGTCCCAGGTTCTCTCTCCTCCTCTCATTTTCTCCCTTTGTCCCCAGCTCATTACATCTGCTACAAAATGAGTACAAAGTGCAAAACTAGTTTTCACTCAGTTAACTCAATAGGCAGGAGATGAAAAGAGGGATCAAAAATTTTGCTCTTCCCAGTAGCTACATGCAAAAGCAAACTGTTGCAGCATCTCCTCGCTTGTGGGTAATTCCTCATTAATAATTTCTGCAACATTTAGATGTTGCTTAGCCAAACATGTTCCAGTTTTCATCTTTGAAAAGGTATGTTGGAAGGTATGTAGTGTTGGTGCCAATCAGGCCTCTGTGAGCCGTCCACCAGTAAATGCAGTCATACCCACTTTCAGCCAATATTTCTGTTGTGAGCAAGGGCTTCACTTATGCTTTCTTTATTTATCTTTCTTTATATTTTCCATTCTCTCTTCAAGATAATTCTTCCCAGGTGCTCATCACCAAGAAGTGTGCCCAGAGGTGTCCGTCCGAAAAGGATTATCCCAACAGAGCACTCAACTCTCTTTTCTGCTGTGAACATACCTGGTGCAACATTAGGCCTCCAAAATAAAGAGCAACCCACTGGAATGGAAGGTTTTGTCTGGAGCAATTCAGCAGCTGGATTCTCTGAGCTCAGATATGCTGAACTAGAAAGAAAAAGTGAAGGCTCCTTGGCAAATATACCCCTCTTAAACCAAGCCTGAATGTTTATTCTGCCATTAAAACTGTGCAGTATAATATCCTTGCCTGGAGACTGGTTTCAGCCATGAGTCTGAGTTTGCAGTATTACTATTGTTGTTAGCTGCCCTGAAGTTGGCCCCGATTCATGGTGATCCTGTGGATGAGGCATCTCCAAGCTCCCCCATCCTCCACTGCTCAGGTCTTGCAAATCCATGTCCATGACCTCTATCCATCTATCTGAGTCTATCCAATCTTTCTCTTTCTACTGCCCTCAACCTTCCCTAGACCCTCTACCTTCTTTTCTAGTGAGTCATGCCTTCTCATGAAATGGTCAAAGTACGACAGCCTCAGTTTCACCATCTTGGCTTCCAGGGAGAGTTCATGCTTGATCTGTTCCAGGACCCATTTGCTTGCCTTCTTGGCTGTCCTCTTCTCCAGCATCATATCTTTTTAATATCATATTAAGAAAAAGAGCCCTCCCTCCGGTCCATCTGCCTTGGTCCAGGCCTCAGAGGGAGAGAAGAATGCTGGACCTGATCCCCTCCCCCTCTCACTGTTCCCTTCTCTTTTTGTGTCGTGTCTTTTTAGATTGTAAGCCTGAGGGCAGGGAACCGTCTATTATCCCCTCTGTTGTAAGCCGCCTGGATTCCCAGTGATTGGGCGGCATATAAATAAATCCTATTATTATTATTATTATTATTATTATTATTATTATCATCATCATCATCATCATCATCATCATCATCATCATCTTAAATGAACTGATTTTCTTCCTATCTGCTTTCTTCTCTGTCCTGCTCTCACATCACCATACGTGGTGATGGGGAACACAATGCTTTGGACAATTCTATCCTTAGTGTTTACTTGTATATCTTTGCACTTTGGAATCTTGTCTAATTCTTCCATGGTTCCTCTTCCCATCCCTGGCCTTCTTATTTCTTGACGCAGTCTCTGTTCTATACCCCTCCCAACTCAAGCAAGACACTCCACAATCCCTCTGTGATCACAGTCTTTGGCATAAACTATAAAACTATTTGCATCTCTCAATCTGGGTGCCTCCAGACATGTTAGATTACAGTGTCCATGATCCCCCAGCCAGCATACTGGTTAGAGATGCTGAATTTAGGGTGATCAGTTCATGATCATCCAGGCCCGGAGGGATGCATATTCACACATCCTTTCATCCCTTGCACAAGAAGGTCTTGGATATGTCCTTGGAAAAGCACCAAATTCTTCTGAGTATCTCCTTGAGGGAGAGCTATAATCTGTTGCTCTAATGGTTTGACATGATAGGATTCTGCTCTTTGTAAAAATAAAGGGGAGGCTAAATAAGACAGAGTTTGGAAAAGTTAGGGTTTTTTACTATAACACTCACCCAGCCAACACTGCTGGCTAAGGAATTTTGTGACTTCTACTCCAAAAATACTACATTTTCAAAGTTCTCTATAAGAATGGTTCCCAACTTTTGGACCTCCATTTGTTTTGGACGTCAGTTCCCAGGAGTCTCAGCCAACATAGCAAACAGGAATTATGGGTGCTGCAGTCAAAAGCATCTGGAGGACCAAAGACTGGGAACCATGAAAGAATGGGGACAAATCTCTTCTGCAATTTGTAGTACAATTTGTGTGGCCAAGAATTACTCAGTTGGAATATCAGTGGAGACTGTGACTCTGTAGAAACAGAATGGCAAAACTTTATTAACAAACAGTACAACACTATAATGCATAGGGACCAAACAAAGGGTTGGAGACTGGGAGCATAAAGATGTGCCCCACTGGATGAGACCCAAAGTCCATAGAGTCCTATGAAGCTATGGTCCGTCAACATTACAAAGGCTGGAAGAACAACATTTTGTAGAAACAGATGCTATGCCGGTGTCCACCTTGCGCTCTGTGCAGTTGGAAGAACATCCCTTGTTGATCTGTCGTTCGTCACTCTGACCTTGGCAGCAGAGAAAAATGAAAGTGAAAAAATGAAAAAGGACAATTAAATAAATATAGTACACAACTATGTTACCCATATTGCTAGGGGTCTGGGGAAGACACCACACAACCAATGTGTTCTAGGGGAATTTGCACTTAGCTCAATGGGATTTCTGGTATGGGCAGGGCAATGACAACCTTAGAGATCAAGCCCAATGTTTACGGGGTCCTCAATCACAAAATTCCAAGGCAGGTTTCCAAATAAGAATTATAACTTTATTATGGGGAATAGGCAGCACACATATTCATACACAAAAGGGTCCACGCAAGAGATGATATGATAGCTGTGTTTCAATATTTGAAGGGGAGTCATATTGAGGATGGAGGCAGCTTGTTTTCTGCTCTTCCAGAGCCCAGATGGTGGTTTTGTGAGATAGCTTTCTGTCAGAGAGCTCTGATGCCACAACAAACTACAAATCCTAGGATTCCATAAGGATAGTGTCATGGCAAATAGGTGTCAAACTGCACTAATTCTACAGATGCAGCCTCATTTTGCATCAGTTGAAGTCAGTTGAGGACAAATGGTGAAAGCAGGAGGAAAAGAGAGAAACCGGGACATTTTAAAAGCAGCTGAGAAAGTGGGACTGCAGAGGAGTAATCGGGAGTGTCCCTTCCAAATTGGGAAAGTCGGAGAGTAAGACAATGCAAGATCTTGGCCAAGGATGGTACATAGGAGACATACCTCTTCCTGCGGCGATGATTGTTGTGACACAGAATTTGTCCGTTGCTGGACACATCTGTGTCTTGAAACAGTCCCAGTTGGAAGATGCATCTGCACAGTGGAAGCACCGGAGGGAGTGTCCTGCAGGAAAGGAAGGCAGATATCCAAAACCAGTGTTTGCATAAGCATCTTTCCCCTGGTTAATTATGCCGACATGGTTCCTACGCTGTGCTTTATCTGACTTTGACCTGCAAAAAACTTGGTCCTGGCAGTACTGGAAAAACCAGACAAGTAGCTGGATAATAATGAATACAAACTGAAACCTAAACACAGCAGAAAGGTTAGGAATCTTTTCTATTTAGTTAACTTTAAAACAACTGGACTGGACGCGAACGGGTGTGCGCCAGGGGATGGAACAGGGACTGTTGGAGGACATAATTGTGTGCAATAAACTCAGTTTTCGGGCGGATGTGTGTGCACACGAGCGTCCTCCTTCAGTTCCCCAAACGTTTAAAAAACAGTGTGCGATAAAGTCCAGAGAAGGCTAAAGACCTTAGAATCATAGAAATCATAGAATCGTAGAGTTGGAAGAGACCACTAGGGCCATCCAGTCCAACCCCCTGCCATGCAGGAAATCCAAATCAAAGCATCCCTGACAGATGGCCATCCAGCCTCTGTTTAAAGACCTCCAAAGAAGGAGACTCTATCACCTTCCGAGGAAGTGCATTCCACTGTCGAACAGCCCTTACTGTCAGGAAGTTCCTCCTAATGTTCAGGTGGAATCTCTTTTCCTGTAGCTTGCATCCATTGTTCCGGGTCCTGTTCTCTGGAGCAGCAGAAAACAAGCTTGCTCCCTCTTCAATATGACATCCTTTCAAATATTTAAAGAGGGCTATCATATCACCTCTTAACCTTCTTTTCTCCAGGCTAAACATCCCCAGCTCCCTAAGTCGTTCAACATAGGGCATGGTTTCCAGACCCTTCACCATTTTTGTCGCCCTCCTTTGGACACGCTCCAGTTTCTCAATGTCCTTTCTGAATTGTGGTGCCCAGAACTGGACACAATATTCTAGGTGGGGCCTGACCAGAGCAGAATACAGTGGCACTATTACTTCTCTTGATCTAGACACTATACTTCTATTGATGCAGCCTAAAATAGCATTGGCCTTTTTAGCTGCCGCATCACACTGTTCACTCATGTTCAACTTGTAGTCTACTTGGACTCCTAGATCCCTTTCACACGTAGTTTCATTCAGCCAGGTGTCACCCATCCTATATCTGTGCATTTTATTTATTAAGTGCAATACTTTACATTTCTCCGTGTTGAATTTCATTTTGTTAGCTTTGGCCCAGCTTTCTAGTCTATTCAGGTGCAGTTCGTGAATTCATGGATACCATGACTTCCATGGGGCTGTCTCAACTGGTCTCGGGTCCAACGCATTCTGCGGGTAATATGCTCGATTTGGTTTTTTGTACGAGCATGGAAAATCCGTGGGCGGAAATAACCAACATTTCCCCCCTGTCATGGACGGATCATTTCCTTGTGGAGGCAGCGATCAAGGCGTCTACCCAGATCCCCCTCGGAGGTGGCGGACCTATTAGAATGGTCCACCCACGAAGGCTGATGGAACCCAAAAGGTTCCAGGAAGCCCTAGAGGGGCTTATGGATGGAAATGACGGCGATTCTGTTGATGTCTTGACCGGTATTTGGGTTACCGGTCTCTCCAAGGCTATACACAGTATCGCTCCCAAGCGCCCTCTCAGGCCTGCTTCCAAACGAAAGCCCTGGTATACAGAAGACCTCCGGGCACGGAAGCGGGTTCTGCGACGGCTAGAGCACCGCTGGCGGAAACACCAGTGCTTATCCGACCAGACTCTCCTAGACCATCTTTTGAAGGACTATGGAGAGGCGATATGTGCAGCTAAGAATTCGTTCTATGCTGCACGTGTCGCGTCCGCGGAGTCGCGTCCGGCAGAGTTGTTCAGGGTAGTGAGGGAGCTAACTCAGCTCCCTCCTGCCCCGAACCAGATCCTTGAACCTTCTAAGGCCTGCTGCGACCAATTTAACAACTTCTTCGCGGATAAAATCTCTCGGATAAGCGAAGGTCTTGAGGCCAGCCTTAGAGCAGAACCTAGAGTAGAGGTATCCAGGGCATCCGTGAACTTGGTTAGTCTGGATCAGTTTGAGTCTGTCAGTACCGAGGATGTGGACAAGATCCTTGGAAGTGTTAGGAAGACAACATGCCCTCTCGATCCCTGTCCCTCATGGCTAGCGGCACAGGGGGGCCCAGCTGTAACTTTGCTGTTACAGCGGATTATTAACACCTCACTGAGGGATGGGCAATTTCCAACAAATTTGAAATTGGCCGTAGTTAAACCTCTATTAAAAAAGCCCTCCCTCGACCCCCTGTTGCATAACAATTATCGGCCTATTTCGCTATTGCCATTTCTGGGGAAGGTGATCGAGCGTACCATACCCGGAAGCTGCAACTTGTGCAGAATATGGCAGCCCGTCTGGTTACTGGCACTGCCAGGGCCAGTCATATAACACCAGTCCTTAAAGACTTACATTGGCTGCCTATTCGCTTCCGGGCGCAATACAAGGTGTTGGTTATTACCTATAAAGCCCTAAATGGCTTGGGCCCAGGGTATCTGGAGGACCGCCTCTCTCCGTACAATCCGCCCCGCACACTCAGATCATCAGGGCAGCTATTGTTAACCGTTCCAGAGGCGAAATATAGTTCTACCACCAGGAGGGCTTTCTCCATCTCAGCCCCCAACCTCTGGAACGCGCTGCCCTTCGAGCTCCGCTCAGCCACCTCCCTAGCCCAATTTAGGAAGGGGCTAAAGACCCACTTATTTGAAGAAGCTTACCCCTGACCAGCTACTCTCCCCCCCTCCCCTTGTCAGCACTGTCTTGCCGGCATGGACATTTTATTATTTTTATTAATCTGTTTTTAATGTTTTGTATGACCTGTTGTTATATTGTTGGAACTGTTGTTCACCGCCCTGGTTTTTAGAAGGGCGGTATATAAATAAAGTTTTATTATTATTATTATTATTATTATTATTTTGAATCTTGATCCTGTCCTCTGGGGTATTAGCTATTCCCCCTAATTTGGTGTCATCTGCAAATTTGATAAGTATGCTCCCAATTCTGTCATCCAGGTCATTGATAAAGATGTTGAATAGCACTGGGCCCAGGACAGAGCCCTGTGGGACCCCACTGGTCACTTCTCTCCAGGATGAAAAGGAGCCATTGTTGAGCACCCTTTGGGTTCGGCCGGTCAACCAATTACAGATCCATTTAACAGTTTCTTTGTCTAGCCCACATTTTACAAGCTTGTTTGCAAGAATGTCATGGGAAACCTTGTCAAAGGCCTTAGTGAAATCAAGATATACTATGTCCACAGCATTCCCTTCATCTACCAAGCTGGTAATTTTATCAAAGAAAGAGATTAGATTTGTCTGGCATGACTTGTTTCTCTGAAACCCATGTTGACTTTTTGTGATTATGGCATTGCATTCTAGATGTTCACAGACTCTCTGTTTAATGATCTGCTCCAGAATCTTTCCTGGGATTGATGTCAGACTAACTGGAGGATAATTGTTGGGATCCTCTTTTTTCCCCTTTTTGAAGATGGGGACAACGTTTGCCCTCCGCCAGTCTGCTGGGATCTCTCCTGTTCTCCAGGAGTTTTCAAAGATTATTGCCAATGGCTCCGATATTACATTTGCCAGTTCTTTTAATACCCTTGGATGGAATTCATCTGGTCCCGGAGACTTAAATTCATTTAGATTAACCAGGTATTCCTCTACTATCTCTTTACTTATTCTGTGCTGAAATTCCCCTATTCTGTCCTCTGCTCCATTATCCTCAGGTTGAGCACCCTTTGCCTTTTCTGAGAAGACTGAGGCAAAGAAGGTGTTGAGTAATTCTGCCTTTTCTCTGTCTTCTGTTAGCATTTTGCCATCTTCTCCACGAAGTGAACCTACCGTTTCCTTCTTCTTCCTTTTGCTGCGGACATATCCAAAAAAGCCCTTTTTATTGTTCTTAACCTCTCTAGCAAGCCTGAGTTCATTCTGCGCTTTAGCTTTTCTGACTTTACCCCTACAAATGCCTGCTATTTCTTTGAATTCCTTTTTTGTGATTTCCCCCCTTTTCCATTTCTTATACATCTTCCGTTTCAAACTCAGCTCAGTTGAAAGTTCCTTAGTCATCCATCCTGGTTTCTTGAGACACCTCCCGTTTTTCTTTCTCACTGGAACTGTTTGAAATTGTGCCTTCAGTATCTCTCTTTTGAGAAAGTCCCATCCGTCCTGAACTCCTTTATCTTTTAGTATTTCTGACCATGGAATTGCCCTCAATACTTCTCTAAGTTTACTGAAATCCGCTCTCCTAAAGTCTAGGATGCATGTCTGACTATGCCTGGCTTCTCCTTTCCACTGTATTACAAACTCCAGGAGAACATGGTCACTTCCACCTAATTATCCCACCACTTGCACCCCATTAACCAAGTCATCCTTGTTGGTTAGGATCAGATCCAAAATAGCTGAGCCCCTTGTTGCCTCTTCCACCTTTTGGACCATGAAATTGTCTTCCAGGCAAGTGAGGAATTTGCTAGGCCTTGAGGATTTTGCTGAGTTTGACTTCCAGCAAATATCAGGATAGTTGAAGTCGCCCATCACTACTACATCTCTCTTTTCTGACTGTGTGGTCATCTGTTCTAGAAAGATATCATCCAATTCCTCCGTCTGACTTGGGGGTCTGTAGTAGACTCCCACCGTAACATCCTTGTTGTTTCCCTCCCCTTTGATTCTTATCCAGATGCTCTCCACCTGGCTTCCATGACTGATGTCCTGGATCTCTTCACTGGTGTAAATATCTCTGACATATAGTGCTATTCCTCCTCCTTTCCTGTTTGGCCTATTTCTCTTAAAAAGGTTATACCCCTCTATTTCCACATTCCAATCATGAGACTCATCCCACCAGGTTTCAGTGATGCCTATTATATCATATTTGCTTTGTTGTACTAGGAGTTCGAGTTCATCTTGTTTATTTCCCATGCTCTGTGCATTAGTGTAGAGACATCGCAGACCATGGTTCCCTTTTACTTGCTGCCTGTGCAAGTTTTTTTGCCTCCCACTGTTGGGTCCTTGCACTGTTTGCCTTGTTTCCTCTATGTCAGTTTGACTATTTTCGCCATCCCTTTCGCCTTCCTTAATATTGTCTCCCTTCCCCTCGGAACTCAGTTTAAAGCTCTCCTGATCAAGTTCTTGAGACTGTTGGCAAAAACATTTCTTCCAACTGGCGTGAGATGCAACCCGTCTGTTGCAAGAAGTCCCTCCTCATGGAACCGCAGCCCATGATCGAAGAATCCAAATCCTTCTCGGCGGCACCATCTGCGAAGCCAGTTGTTCACATCTGCTATTTTCCTCTCCCTTCCTGGACCATGCCCTTCAACTGGCAGAAGAGACGAGATGACAACCTGTACATCCATTCCTTTCAGCTTCCTACCAAGCGCCTCGTAATCCCTTTTGATGTTCTGAAGGCTGTGTCTTGCAGTATCATTAGTTCCCACGTGGACCAAAAGGAAGGGGTATTGGTCAGTAGGCTTGACCAGTCTTGTCAGCCTCTCTGTCACATCACGGATCTTTGCACCTGGAAGACAACACACCTCTCGAGACATCTTGTCAGGCCTACAAATCACTGCTTCTGTACCCCTCAGCAAGGAGTCTCCCACTACGACCACACGCCTCCTCCGAGGCTTAGCAGCGACTGTTCCCTCGGGTGGGACTCTCAGGCTCCCCTGCTCTGTCCCTGAAGTCTGTCCATGCTGCTCTTCTTCATCCTCCTTGATAAGGGAAAGAGCTTCGAAGCGATTCTCTAGCTGCAAGCTCCCCGAACAATTCCTTCTTGGCTTACTTCTCTTTGTGACATTCCTCCAGCTGTCTGCCTCCTCTGTTTGGCAAGTGACCTCTTCCACCCGAGCATCTTCCTCTGCATGGTACTCATCCAAGATGGTTAGTTCTACTGTGTCCAGGAAATCCTCTTGTTCCCTAATATGCTGAAGTGTAGCTACTCTGGACTCCAGCTGCTGCACTTTCTCCTCCAAGAGAGCTACCAACTTGCACTTGGTGCATGTGAAGTTGTCCACTTCTGTAGGCAAGAAGAGAAACATCCCACAAGAGTTGCAGGTGACTGCAGCAGATCCCTCGTTGTCCATACTGCAAACTCTTTAGTAATGAATATACAGTCAATCTACTGGAAATACTTCTTTAAAGGAAAGTACTGGCTATTATCTTACACTTAAAGGGAAGGTTCTGTTTCAATATCTGATTCTAACCTGATGCCACTTGAGTAGAGTTGTTGAGTTAAAGAAAACTAAAATTCGGCGCGCGGCTCTGGAAGTTGGTATATAAAGCTAGTCTGCTAGCTCCGCCCCCTTGTGACTCACAGATGTGACTCACAGAAGCTCCTCCCCTTCAGCAACGAGCACACGGTCTCAAGCACACGGTCTCAAAATGGCTGCCAAGCAGCTCCTCTCCTTCTCCTCTCTCTGGCCGGACTTGTAAAACTACAAATCCTAGGATTCCATACGATGGAGCTACAGCACTTAAAGTGGTGTTGAACTGCAGTATTTCTACATTGTAGATGCACCCACAGTCCAACACTTGAATGACTAATCTCTCCTGGACTTTGGGTGGGATATAAATTCATTCATAAAATAAAACCAGTATATCTTTTTTGTTTTGTCCCAAGAGCAATACTATGGACTTTGGGGGCAGTAAGGTCTCTGGCTCTCGGGATCACAGCCAGAACAAAAGACTTGTCCACACATTTCTAAAGTTTTCAAAGGTTTTACTGGTCACAAACACACACAAATAACATGAAACTGATTTCTTCTTTCTCAATAGTCCTTCCTAAATACCTTGCTCTCTCTTCTTGGTGGATTCCATCTTTCTTCTTTTGAGGACTATCTTTCTTCCTTTGTGGACTTATCTTTTTGTCAAAGGAAAATACTCTCTCCAGGTCTGACTTGGCTGAAACCTTACTATACACTGAGAGGGAGACAGCATAAGACCCTGGGATTTCTCACAATCCTGGTCTTTCTTAAAGCTGTAGATCTCTATTTCCCCTTCTAAACTAATACATAGAAAAGCTAATATCATATATGTCTCAAGAGCATCAAAGATGCTCTGGAGGCATGACATTTTTTATTATTTAATTCAATTGCTTCTTTTTTATCCTATTCTCATGCCTAGTTGTTGCACTAAGCCTTCTGCTTTCAAACCTGCATTGAAAACATTTAAAAGGGAACCTTTCACACATCTTTATATAGAAAAACCTTCTGTTTCTCTCTCTCTCTCTCTCTCTGTGTGTGTGTGTGTGTGTGTGTGTGTGTGTGTGTGTGTGTGTATACACATATATAAAACCCTAACTCTGGAGGCAGGCAGGCAGGTAGAGATAGATAGATAGATAGATAGATAGATAGATAGATAGATAGATAGATCAGATCCAGGGTTAGGATTAGGGTTAGGATTAGGATTAGGATTAGGATTTCAAAGGTCCAGGGAGTACATATATGTCTCTTTTTTCTGCACAATGGATGTTGATTCTCTGATGCCTCTATCCAATCTAAACTGGGACATGAGCCAAATGTGGCCTTCCCAATGTTGTGACATCCCCAGAGTTTGTTCATCACCATGGGTTAGGCTAGCAATGACTGATGGGTGTTGCAATCCAACAACATCTCCACTAAGCTGAAAGCCTACCTACCCTATTTTCTCGAGCTTCCAAATCTCTCTGTTTTCTCCATGGACTTATTGGACTGATCCAAGATAGCATTTTTATTTGGCTTACCTTTCTCTAGGCACACAGCAGCCACCAGCAAAGAGGCAAGGAAGAAAGTCTTCATCATCGTTGCCATCCTCTCTGGAGCTAGGAGAGGCGGCTTTTGAATATATACACCTCTCAGGTGTTGCCTTTCTTTGGTTCAACCTGCCACTTCCAAGACTGAGGAGGAGAAAAGGAGGTCAAAGCACAGAATGAGAGGGTGTGGATTCTGTGGCTGCATTTTATGGATGACAGCTTAGATTCTAGTAATTGGGAAGAGTTTCTTCTTGAGGCATGGAGCAACACACTCCTATGAAGCTGGCTTGCCATCCATAAAATGTAGTCAGGGAATCCACACCCTCTGCTCAGTTTCTTTCATCAGTCTGTTGTTTGTCCTCTTTTCTCTCCAGATTCACCTTCAGACAAAAGAGGGGAAAGTTACAGATGCATCTGCAGAGCCAGTTGTGGTCTGTAAACACAAAAAAGGTCCCTGGTTATAGGTTTTGTTTCCCTTATCCAGAACTCTGAGACAGTGGAGTTTATCTCATGAAGGAGATCAGGAGTTTATTCTGGGAATATCTTGGGAAAATAGTGTAATTGCACAAAATGATTTCACAAGACAAGTCACCATTAAAGTGGTCACAAAGAAGCATTAACACGCATCTTTTTACTTCCGGGATTTCAGCAACAATGCATTTCCAATATCACTTTATTTGTGCAATTGCATGTGATAATCATTTGTGCAATTACCCTCCATTTTCACTTTATTTGTGGGATGCTTTAAATGCGCTTTAATCTCTCTTTACTGCTGAAATTATCCCCAGTGTAATAAACTCCACTGACACAATGGTTCACTCTACACAAACTTTGTTCCATGCGCAAAATTATTTAAAATATAGTGTAAAAAAATTACCTTCAGCCTATGTGTATATGGCAACCCTGTTGTTGCTATATGCTTTGAGGTCATTTCTGACTTACAGGGACTCTAAGGTGAATCTATAATGGGGTTTTCTGGCTGAGAGTGTGTGACTTACCCCAGGTTACCCAGTAAGTTTCCATGGCTGATGGATAATTGATTTCTAGAATCTATATGCAATGATTCCCAAACTTTGCTCATCCAGATATTTTGGACTTCATCTCCTAGAATTCCTGACAGTTAGTCAAGCTGGCTGGGGCTTCTGGGAGTTGAATTCCAAACACTTGGAAGACCATAGTTTGGGAACCACTGATCTAGGGTCTAGATCTCAAGAATTGTAGTCTAACACTCAAACCGCTACGCCACGTTGGCTCTTTGTAAGCTGTATATGAAATGTGAATTAATTTCATATTTAGACCTGGGTCCCATCTTCAAGATATCTCATTATGGAGATGCAAATATTCCAAAATCCAAAACATTTCTGGTCCCTAGCATTTTGGATAAGAGAGACTCAACTGACATAACATTTGCACCAGGTCTTCCTTTAACAGAAGAAAATAATGACCAAAATAATGGAGGTTGACTGTCTTGGTACCAGGGTCCAATTCCATCCCTCCCAGACATCATCATAGGCATTCCCCCATCCCAATAATAAGCATGAGTGCCTCCATTTTCCTCTGCAGTCCCCTGCAAAATAGCGACAGGCGGTGATGTCACTTTCTGTTGCCATTTTGAGAAGGATGACAGAGGTTAGTACTTGGGTGGGAGACCACAGACAAATATTGGATGGCTGTAGGCTCTATTTCAGAGAAAGGAACTGGCAAAATGACTTCTGAGGAGTCCTTGTCTATGAAAGCCCTGTGGGATCCATGGGGTTGCCATAACTTGACAAGAGACCTGAAGGCACACACAAGAAATGGGGGTATTTGGTGTCACCACTGGCTTCTGAGTGTTTGTGGATGGGACCGAAGGGGTTTTCATGTTTTTACACATCTGGGAACTTTCTGCATGACTTGGAGGTAAAAATTGCTTGAACCTCATGCTGATTTTTTGTGGCTTTTTTTTGGGGGGGGGGGTATTTGTATGCTTGGAATATATATTTAGATAAATTGAAAGACATGGAAAAAATAAATATTTATTCGAATTTACAATGTTTATGTTTGAAATACTTGTTGGATGTGGAAACGAAACATTCAGAATAAAATAAGTCATATAAACGGATAATAATAGCAAAAACTGTTGGAAAGGAAGTGTTTAGTTTTTTGTTTGGACGTGATGTTGAGTTATTTGTTAGGTTTAGGAAAATGGTGTAGGTAGAGAGGAGCATGTAAGTATGTGAGGTATTATAGGTTATATATGTTATATGTTTGTGTTATGTTTTTAATCAATGATGTTTAGTATGATGGATTTTTAAAACATATATATATATATATATATATATATATATATATATATATATATATTGGGGAGGTTAGGGGGCTTTTTGGAGATAGATAGAGAGTTTCAGAGGCCACAAAAGTGAAGAGCAAGGACTGCAGGTGGTCCACCAGCTACACTATGCATTGCCCATTCCTCTATTATGGCAATGTTGGCAACCAAATGTGCAACTATTTGCACACCCAAAGGAGTACTGCCACCAAATTTAGCAAAGGCAGAGAGATACAGATTGTCCAAGATTGTGCATGCACAGCAGCACCACATGCAGAATCCTATTGCTGGAAGGGGCCCCCAGAGGACATTGCATCCAGCCCCTTGCTTAATGCAGGATCTCCAGCAGGGACCTGTCCAGCTGCTTTTTAAAGCCATCCAGAGAAAGGAACCCCATCACTTGTTTCCATTATTACCCAATGATGCATCCATTATAGTTTATGCACAGGACATGACCGGGAGAAGCGCACGGGGTGTGATAATCTTCCCCCTGATCACGCTATTACCACATTTTAATGATGCTTGCCTCCTCTGTGAAAGCATCCCTGGTCCTGGCTTCGGGGACCCTTCTTTCTGTGGCAGCCCTTGAGGTATTTAAATAAGAGGGAATCATGTCACCCTTCAGTCTTCTCATCACCAAGCTGAACATGCCCAGCTCCTTCAACCTTTACTTATAAGTTTTGTTCTCCATACCTCTTATCGTCCTGGTTGCCCTTCTCTGAACTCACTCCAACTTGTCTATATCCTTCTTCAAATGAGGTGCCTAGAACTGAACACAGTGCGCCAGATATGGCCTGACCAGCACAGAACAGAGTGGGACAATGACTTCCCTCAGTTTGGAAACTATGCTTCTATTACCGCAGAGTAAAATAGCCTTTGTCTTCTTTGCTACAGCATCACACTGCTGCATCATGTTCAACTAATCACCCCAGAGTTCTTTTTGCATATTATTTTAGGCCCTGTATCTCCATCCTATACCTGTGGATTTGGTCTTTGTGGCCTAAATGTAGAATTTTGCATATATCTCTGTTGGTTTTCATTTTATCTGTTTCTGCCCACTTTCCCAGTTTGTCTAGGTCCTTTTGAATTCTGTTCCTATCTTCCAATGTGTCAAACACGTGCCTCAGTTCTTTGCCATCTGCAAAGTTGATAAGGGTTCCCTTCACACCATCATTTATTCTATATTGTTTGGGTCCAGACTATCTGAAAGACCATGTCTCTCCGTACAAAATATGCCAGAACCTTAATAGCTTCATGGGAAGACTTTCTCTTGATCCCACAGGTAGTGGACATGAGGCCCTGGTCTATGAGTTGCTTTGGGTCCCATTCATGGAGAAAGGGCATATTAAAATTTATTATAAACCAACCAACCAACCATCTCTCACTCACATCTTTTACTCGTGTTCCTCTGTTTCCCTGATGCAAAAGCATGAAGGCTTCTTGAGAAATCCAACATCTTCCACCTACAAAAAGGAGCATGTAGCCTCACAAAGGATAGAGACATGCTGGATTCCAAAGGAAGTATCCTTTTTGTGTTGCAAGTAGGTATTAAATGTCCTGGATTTTGAGAATCTCCCAGTTGCTACATGGCCAGAAGGAGGAGAGACCAACCTGCAAGATTTGCCCCTCTATACCTTCTTATCTAAGAAGAGAAACAGCAAAATGCAGGCCTATGGATAACATCTTCAATTTCCCCCCATCCTATTTGGTTTGTAACACTTTGCCTGATGAAGAAGCCAGTGAAGCCTCAAAAGCTTGCAACATGTATATTGTGCATTTTGGTTGTCCCAGTGAAGGTATCACTGTTTGGTGGATTTTCATGTTCCTCTTTGTTTCATTTATTTACTGGATGTATATCCCGCCTTTGTCCCAAAATGGGACTCAAGGTGGCTTCTTCCTTTTCCTTTCCTAACTAACTCTGACTTTAACTAATCTCTACCTCTGACCCTAAGTACCAATCCTAACATCTCAAACTCCTCTGATGGTCAAAATATATTTTGCATTTTTCTCAGAAATGCCAAAGTGCAATATCTGACTTGGCCACTTGGGGGAAGAAGAGAGCACCAGCCCTTGTATAGAAGCCCTTCAGATTTCCAGCCAAGTAGTCTTGCATTTTGCATGCTTTGGTTAGCAGTTGGTCATTAGGAGATAAACCCGGGCTGAATTGGAAAGTCTGATTGCTGAGGAATATATCTTTGAGGAAATCCCATTACAGGAGGGGAAACAGATTAATCAGAGGAAGCATACATTTTTCTTAAGACTTAACATCTTTTTTAACCCAAAATCCCAGACAACATTGCCTACCCCAATGCTGCTTCCAGAATTTCCCTATTATGCTTCTCCTATCACTGGACAACTTATTGACTGGAATAAGACTGAGAAGTTAAATGGCAAAATTTTATTAACAAACAGTCCAGTGCTACAAATCAAAGGATCAAAACAGCAGAATGAAGCTTTAGATGTAGAATAAGGTGCAATTCTGGAAAGGCTAGGGAAAAAGATTGATTAAAATATGGAGAATAACAGAGCGAAATACAAGTACAATGGAAGACAGCTAGAAGAAAACTATTGTGTTTAGGATAACTTAGCAACTGGGACAGATATTTGTCTCAAGTAAGACCAAGCAGAGCTAGGAGGTAACCAGTTTTGTAATGAGTTATCACAGTAACTAATTGCTTTTTGCAGTAACAAGCTGTAATGGCATTACTTTTTGCTCCCAAAGGCCATGGCTGCAACTTACTACTTCTCAATGGAATGGTAATAGGTTGTCTGTATCTTACTCATTGCTGGGTATGTACTGACTCAGTGTGATTAACAATATAGGGGAAAGGAAGGGTCATATGGGTGGCTGTCTAATGCTGGGGCCGGGAACGATTGTATGACAATATATTTTGCAGTTTTCTCAGAAATTCCAAATTGCCATATCTGAATTGGCCACTTGGGGGAACAAGAGAACATTTTCCTATGTTAACCAGTGGCACAATGGTAACAGTAACTTGTTAGTAACTAGTAACTCAGTCATTTACCTTTCTGGACTACAGTAACAGTAACAAGAGATGATCTGCTGCATGATCTGAGTAATGAGTTTTGAAAAACGCGAATGATATTTACAAGAAGAAGTACAAGGAAACTGGGAGGATGTAGCCCCAGACGTATACCAAGGATGGTACCCATCTGTGGGTTTCTCATTCAGAGGGAGGACCAGTGGGTATAACCAAGCCCATCCATGATGCTTCAAGATACCAATGGTGGGTTGGCAAGTGAGTCTTGCTAGCTTTTCAGATGGAAAATGTGAGCTTTCTCTTCACGCTCTCACAATCCTGACCGGAACATGTAGAGGAAGCTGGCCAAGATCCCTCCAGCCAAAGCCGCGCTACTTGTTTTCACGCTGTTGGCCCCACTAATATTGCACAAGTGACGATCGCAGCAGTTAGTTGAAACTGATCCAGAGCCGGTGTCGATGAAGTTCTCGGTACAGGTAGGAGTGCATTTCTTGCTAAGCCGGTATGAGCTGTTCTTGTCTTGAGGAGAGGGGGGGAAAACAGAACTATTATATGAAGTACTAGGGGATGCTATAGCCAAAGATATGGCCAGTTCGTCTGCACCAAAAATGTAGAAGCTGACGTTACCTGCATCGTATCTGCACTACACTTTTATATCAGTTTCATAGGGCTTCAGCTTTCATGGTTCTGCCCTACAGAATATTGGGATATGCAGCTGGCTGCAATGCTTGAAAGTCTCTGTCACTTGGCAGTGGCATCCCTAGGGCTGGTGTCACCCGGTGCAGTAACTCATGGTGTCACACACACACACACACACACACACACACACACACACACACCATTGACCTCTTCCCATTTCACACCATACAGAATTCTTAGTAATCGTTTCTTTGCATTAATGTCACTCATAAATCATAATTTCCTGTATAACACTGAATGTAACGCTAATAGTTGTGAGATAAACAACTAGGGAAATTAAAATCATACCTTCAAATTACAATATCATATGCTCAACTTAAATGTATTTACATATACATAGTGAAGATTCGGTTAAAATGTGTGTGTTTTTTAATTCAAAAAATATAAAATTTCAAAAATGTAAAGACAATTTTTTAAAATTAAACTTTGAAATTTGGAATTTTAATTTTAATTTTAAAAAATTCTGGGGCCTCTTTCTTTTCTCCTCCCCCTGAATTCCACCCAACTCCCACCATCTCTTAAAGCGTTTCAAAGGGAAGCAGATGAATGCCACAGCATTTCTGCCCAAAGGCCAGGGTTTGAGGCGCAATGGCGTCACCCTCGCTTCGGGTGCCACTGTCACTAGGCACTAGAACTCTGTAGAAGAGGACTCCAGCCACCTCATCAAATTACACATCCCAAATTTCTCAGTAGTTAAAGTGGCATGCAACTGATACCAGATAGATAGATAGATAGATAGATAGATAGATAGATAGATAGATAGACTGACTCCTGGATGTATCACTGCAACCTTTCCCACCAGACTCCCTTCCTCTAGCACAATGCTTCCCAACCTTTGGTCCTCCATTTGTTTTGGACCTCAGACCCCAGAAGCCCCAGCCAACTTGGCCAACTATCAGGGATTATTGGAGCTGAAGTTCAAAACATCTGGAAGGCCAAAAGCAAGTGAGATGGGTGTGAAATTCTGTTGGCTAGAATCCTGTTAGTGACATACAATGATGCCATAACCTCTCATAATGCTGCCAGCATATGCACTTTTTGTAAATTGTGATAACCTCCCTCCTTTCCCAGTATCGCCCACAATAATCCCTCTGTGGAAATGCAGCTTGTTGAGTAAACAATTATAACCTGGAGGTCGATTAGAGAGGTGACTGTCCTTTTCCTGGCTGTGTGGCTGCAGCTGGATGGTGGCCTGGCAGCAGGGTAATGTCCTACATTTTTCTGGGCTGTCCTACATTTTATCGTGCCTTGTTCTCTATTGCAATTATGACATCCAGTCATCCAGTCCAGCCACCTACCACCCTCCCCCTGACCACTGATAGCCTTGGGTTTGCAATTCAAGTGCCATCAAGCTAGAAATCTGATGGAGTAGAGAATCCAGTCTACCAATAAAAGTAGAGATTTATGCTGTGCTGGAGGTGGCTGCCACACTGCAGAATTAATGCAGTTTGCCACCAGTTTGACCATTATGGTTCAATGCTATGGAATCTGGGGAACCTGTAGTTTGTTGAGGCATCAGCGCTCTCTGAGAAGGCTAAAAATCTCACACAACTACAGATCCCAGAATTCCATAGCATTGAACCAAGGCAGTTAAAGTGGTATCAAACCGCATTATTTCTGCCGTGTAGATGCAACCTTAAACAGGATCATGGCTTTCTTCTTCATCTAACCTTGCTTTACTGGTATTCAGAACTCTGCCCCATCCAAAGCATTGCTCCTCTTGCTTCAAACCTGGGGTAGGTGGGAAAGAACGAGCTCTTCCAGATGTTTTTGAACTGCAGTTCCCAGCAGCCTGTAGCCAGCCCCACCAATGGCAAGGAATACTGGGATCTGCAGTCTAACAGCATCTGGAGGGCCACATGGTTTGCTAACTGAAATGCTTATACCTTACATATTTACTATAATTGATTATCTGTGTTGATGATGTTGTTTAATTCTGCATTTTGTGTTTGTGTCGGTGGATATATACATTTTTTGCATTGCATTTTTAGTATTGTATTTCAGTATTTTATATTACTGAAATACAGTAGCCCCTCCATTCTCATGGACTTCAGATCCACAGTCTTGAATATCCATGCAGAGGCTAACTCCATTAATTTCAATGGGGCATGGCAATGGTGCACACCCTGCGCACTCGCAGGCACACATCCCACTCAAACCCATGGGGCTTGAATATCGCTGAGTCTCCGATCTGAAGTTATAAATGTTTGATCCTGTTTGTAAAGTGCCAGGTACATGGATGGCACTACAAAAATAATGATGATGATGACAACGATGATGATGACCTCCCCTAGACCCAGTGGAATATTTTGCCCTCTCTTGTTTGGCCCTTTAGCCTTTATGGTCTTGAAGATAGGTATGAGATGCCTGCTGCCTTTTGGCTACCTTGGAAGAATGCTACTTTACACCAACAAACGGTCATTTCAGAGAGTGTGTAAGAAAAGTGCCTACCCCTTCCTATAGTGGTCACAACTGTGGAACAGTATTTGTCTGTATCTGCACACTTAACCATTTTCATACAGTTCCAGTTGGAAGGTTCATCTTCACATCGGTAGCACCAGAGCGAGTGCCCTGGAAGGAGAAGAAGACAACAACAGAGAAGATGATGAGGATGAGGATGATGAAACATAACTATTCTATAATATAAAATACCAGAATACAATATCAGAGTTAAAAAAAAATCCCAAAGCACACAGACATAATGCAAAATAAAACAAAGTAGGCAGTAGAGATAATAAAATATAATAAGGATATAAAACATTTAATCCAAAATTACAAAAGTTTTCAAAAACAAACAAAAACGTTTTCAGTTTGGATTTCAAAACAGTGATGGAAGGAAGAGTCCGCACTACAGGCATTTTTCCGCAATGCTTTCTGCGCTGCATGTTTCACTCTGGCCTGAAAAACTCTCTGGATCTCAGGACCTATAAAACTATAAAGTTGGACGGGACCCCAAGGGTCAACTACTGCAATTTCCTTGTTGCATACCTTCAAATTGACTCTGGCTTATGGCAACCCTTTCCTAAGGCTCCTTCTTCAGATGGGTTTTGCCATTGCTTTCCATCTAGGCTGAGAGAGTGTGACTTGCTCAAGGTCATCCAGTGGTTTCAAGGGTTGAACCCTGATCTTCCTCAGCCTTACTTCAATGCTCAGACCTCTGCACCAGGCTGGCTCTAGCTGACTCCAACTTACAAAGACCCTGGGTGCAATAATGTCATTCAACTTTGAGTGCTGCAGTTCTATCCACTGGAACCCTGGGATTTGTAGCTTTACAAGGTCTTTCTCTGCCAAAGAGTGCTGGTGCCTCACAAAATGACAAATACCAGGATTTTGTAGGATGGAGCCGTGGCAGTTAAAGTGGTGTCGAAAAGCATTATTTCTACAGTATAGATGCACCTGGAATCAAAGGGTTTTCTTGGGCAGATTTCTTCAGAATACGTTTGCCATTGCTTCCTCTGAGGTTGAGAGAGTGTCACTAGCCCAAAGTCACCCAATAGAGTTTCCAGGGTTTGGCAGGGGTCTCTTGGAGTACCACAACACCACACTGACTCTGCCAATGCAAGTACCCACAACTTATTACACACTGCTGTGGAACAGGTTCTGAATATTCAAGGCACATACATGGTTTACGTTTTATTCCAGGCAACTTCAAAGTGATTGTTAAGCACAAATTGCTGGATTGCTCTTTCGTCCTTGTTGAGTGAGGCTCAATAAATGCAAGGAGTCAAACAGGTGAACTAAAGAAGAGGTATGATGCCAGCGAAGCTGCCCAAGGGGCATCATACCTCTTCCTTAGTTCACCTGTTTGACTCCTTGCAGGTATTGAGCCTCACTCAACGAGGGTAGACATATCATTATCGAAGAAACCCACTTGCAGCGCATCTCTTAGTGTGGGACTGGCCGACAAAAATAATGTTTCCATTGTACCATCCATTTATTCATAAGCATCCCAGCTCAGATTTGATGTGTTTTTTTAATGCTGGCAACACATTCAAGGTGCTGAGGATGACACATACCCTCTAACATGTCACAGGTAAAAACTGGGACATGTGTAACCGAACAGCATCAGAGTGTGGTCAAGATGGTAAGCCTTATCAAATAAGAGAAACACACACAGTAGAGAGGCTGCAGCAGTTTGCTTTTGCCTGAGACAACACATAAGGATACGGTTCCATCCCTTCTTTCCTCTCCTCCCACTAAGTTGGTGGACAGCAAACTCCTTTTGCACTTTGGGTTTGCAGCAAGTGAAGGCAGCTGAGGGTGAAGGGGGGAGAGGAGAGAGAAACTGGGACATTTTACAAACAGCTGAAAAAGTGGGATAGCAGAAAATTATTTGGGATTATCCCTTGCAAATCAGGACAATTGGAAGATATGTCTCATCCTCAGGCTGCATCACCCCTGGGAGGAATCCTGAGAGTCCCAACCCAATAACATCTAAAGGGCCACACAATGTCCCCTCCCGAATCAAAGGAAAATCACTTCTTTAATTCTTAAAAGACCTAAATCTTCAGTGTATGTGTTAGTAAGTATAATAGAGGATCTGATTCAGGGCAGAAAATCAGAAAGCCTTCCAGATTTTGTTGGACATTGTCACTCAGCATTCCTTGCCACTAGCTGGGGATGCTGGGAATTGCAATTTAACAATATTTGGAGGACTGCTTGAGGTTGCTGCCCTGATGCAGAATGAATGCAGTTTGACACGGCTTTATTGACCATGCCATCATCCTATGGGATCCTGGGATTTGTAGTTTGTTCTCTACAAGTTCTCTGACAGTCAAGGCTAAATACCTCACAAAACTACAAATCCCGGGATGGCATAGGATGGTGCCACGGCAGTTAAAATCATTCTGCCATGTGGCAGCATCCAAAGTCAATTCAGAGTAATGCTTTGATTCATAGCCCTCATTTTCAGTTGTCGGGATTATTCACTGCATACTCTTTGAGCCAGGGGCAGGAGACATGTGGCACTGCAAATCCCATCAACCTTAGCCAACAGAAGCAATAGGAGGATTATGGAATTGATGCTCAACCACATTTGGAAGGATACATTCACCCTCTGCTGCCCATTATTTGTCCAATGCAAAACCAAAAACTCCATTAGAGACTTACCTTTCTCTACAAACACAATGGCCACAAGCAAGGCAAGGCATAAAGTCTTCATGGCTGCCCTGTCCCTTCCAGTCTACACCAGTCAGGCAACCACTTTGTGGGTGAGGGTTATATACCTCTTTGGGTGTTTCCCTTCCTGGTTGCCATGAACCCCGCTAATTTAAGGGTTTGGGAGTGAAAAAACACAATGAGCAAACATGAGACCGGTTGTGGGAGTTGGCCCATGTGGGTACAGGGTGTGGTGGAGGCAGGTTGGCAGGCAACTTATTCCGCATGATACCAAGGCTGGGAAGGCAAAGGATGGAGTTTTTGGACCATGGCAGCAGCCCAAAGAGGAAAGTTCCTCTTTTCCTTCTGGAAGGTGAAAGATTTCATCCCAGTCATCCCTGGATAATTTATAATTCAGAGAAGGAAGACATCTCTCTCTTATAGGGTTGCCTAGTTGCCCTTGTTCCAAGAGATGCCCCTCATTTGAGGATCGGAAAGCTTGTTCCTTATAAAACTGGGAGGTGTCCCTTATGAAAAGCGATGCTCTCCGTCTGAGGACTGGTATCATCATCATCATCATTTGTTCAAGTCATTTCCAACTTATGGAAACCCTAAGGCAAGCCTATGACAGGGTTTTCTCGCCTTTGCCTCCCTCTGAGGCTGAGAGAGTGTGACTTGCCCAAGGCCATCTGGTGGGTTTCCATGGTCAAGCGGGGATTCGAACCCTGGTCCTGGTCATAATCCAACACTCAAATCACTCTGCCATGCTTGGAAAATTTGGGGCTATCAGTGTTTGTTTATTTATTTACTTGCTTGTTTGTTTATTTAACTTATGGCAAAACAAAGCAAATCTATCATATGGGTTTTTTTGGCATGTTTCTTCAGAGAGGGTTTGCCATTGCCATCCTTTGAGGCTGAGAGAGTGTGAGTCACCAAAGGTCACCCAAATCCTTGTTTTTTAGTTTTGACATCAAGGACGTTTGTTAATATTATTATTATTTATATAGCGCTGTAGATTTGCACAACGCTGTAGATATGTCCATCTCTGCCACATCATATAACTTGACACCCCTCTTCTAGCAGACATTTGGGAAGTGATCAATTTATGTGTAAGAGCTTTCTATTTTAGTGTGCTGTACTACTTTTTTTATTCAATGCTTTTTATGTTTGAAATTGGTTTAATTTTATGGAAAGTTTAATAGTATTTGAATCTTGATTTTGGCAAGATTTTTGCCTGGTTGTGGTTTTATTTCAGCCTGTAGTACACCACTTTGAGTCCTAGTCTTGGGAATAGGCAAGGTACAAATGAAGTGATGGATTAATTGATTGATTTTGAACTACAAATCCAATCATCCTTCACTAATGGTGAATGGGGCTTCTGGGAGCTGAAGTCCAAAAACACCTGGAAGGACAAAGGTTCCCCAATTCCAAAACACTGTGACAGCAGGTTAAAAACAGAACTGATACTGTATTAAAGATGCTATGGTGCATCTGCAGTGCAGAAATATTGCACTTTGACATGGCTTTAACTGGCATGGCTTAATGGTATGGAATCCTGGGATTTGTAGTTTTGCAATGTCTTCAGCCTTCTCCGCCGAAGCATGCTGGTGCCTTACAAAACTACAGATCCCAGAATCTGGTAGGTTAGATCTATGGCAGTTCAAGTAGTATCAAACTGCATTATTTCTACATGCAGTTGCAGCCTCAGTTCTATATGAGGATTGTATATACCTGGGGTAGGTAACAGGTCTTTGGGGGCATTTGGGAGGGAGCAATTGTTTTACTGTATATACTCATCTAGAAATTTTAGTAAAAAAAAATGACCCTGAAAAACAGAGTTGATTCATCCACAGGTCAATGTAAGTACTGTATATATCATAACTCTTATGTAAAAGAAGGAACCATCCCCTGGTGAAAAGCAAGAGCATAATCTGTACTGGAAGCACCAACCCCCTCTACTTTCTCATCCATCCAGCCTTAAGAGTAAGCACAAAGGGTTATGTCTGCTGGAATTTTCTAAGTTCTTTGACATTGGCGCTTTACAGACCGCCCAAAAGAGCGGTCTGCCAGCGCCGGTGTTTGCTGTGCAAAGCAGCCGCAGCGACAAACCACGTGGCTCCTTCATGCCGCAAAAAGAAGCCACAAAAAGTGGCTTCTTTTTGCGGCGCCATTATGACGCTGCAAAGTGCCATTGGCACACTTGCAGAGTCATAATGGCGCCAAGACATGCGGACGCTAAGCATCCACTACGTCAAAATGGCAGCGCCCATGTAGAATGGGCACCACCATTTTGTACGTGCTCAGCACGTACTAGGGTTAGGGGCGTCCGGAAAGGACGCCCCTTCCTAACCCTAGTACGTGCCGAGCATGTACTTTTTGGCGGTGTAGAACCCGCCATTGTTTTGCTTTGCTTCATCCTTTAGATCCTTTGCTATATGCCTCTAAGTTTTACCCTTGACTTATCCAAGGATTATATCAAAATTCATAATTTTGGCCCCCAAACCTAACCTCGACTTAAACACGAGGTCGACTCATAGACAAATATATACACTATAGCTGCTGAAGTAGTCAAGTATATAATCAAGTATATATGGTATACCCTTTAACTGCCCCAGTTTGGCAAGGATAGTCCTGATTAATCCTCTGCCATCCTCTATTAACAGCTGCTTTCAAAATGTCCAGTTTCTCTCTCCACCTCCTGCTTTCTTTCCCCTTTTGCCCTCAGCTTACTTCACTTGCTGCAAACTGAAGTCCAGAACACACTGCAGAAATAATCTGGTTTGAGACCGCTTCAACTGCCCTGGGTCAGTACTAGGGAATCCTAGGAACTGTAGTTTATTGTGGCACCAGAGCCCTCTGACAGAGAAGGTTAAAGGTCTCACAAAACTACAGTTCCCAGAATTCCCTAGCACTGCGGCAGGGCAGTTAAAGTGGTCTCAAAATGGACTATTTCTGCAGTGTGTTTTGGACCTAAGGCTGCAACTACATTGCAGAATGAATGCAGCTTGACACCGCTTTAAGTGCAGTGCTGGGGAATTCTAGGTTTTTGTGGTTTTGTGAGACATCTCTGTCCAAGAGCTCTGGTGCCCCAGCAAAACACAAATCCCAGGAGTCCATAGGATGGAGCTATGAATGTTATAGCAGTGTCAGACTATATTAATTCTGCAGTGTGGAAGCAGCCCTGATTCAGCCTCCCCCAAATTTGACAGAAATGCCATTCAACCATACTTTGATCACTGGCAGAATGGATTTCCTTCTCTCCATGCAACTGGGAGGTAGAGGGGGACCGCAAAATCAACAGTGCACAATCGTGACTAAGTTGTGATTGTGAATGTGGAACAGTTCCCTGGATTTACAGATCTATACTGTTCCATATGGTTCTGTATATTGTATACTGTTCCATATGGTTCACTACTTAAACAAAATTGTGACACTTATTGTCACAGTCGTAACTGACAGCAGCTGGATGGCCATCTGTCAGGAGTGCTTTGATGGTGTCTTCCTGCATGGCAGAATGCGGTTCGATTGGATGGCCCTTGAGGTCTTTTCCAACTATGTGATTCTATGAGACACTCCCAACCTATTTTTATAGTTGTTGTTGTGTGTCTTCAAGTCGTTTCTGACTTATGGTGCTGCCCTAAGGCGAACCTATCATGGAGTTTTCTTGGCAAGGTTTGTTGAGAGGAGGCTTACCATTGCCTTTCCGAAGCTGAGAGAGTGTGACTTGCCCAAGGTCACCCAGTGGGTTTCATGCTAGCGCTGGGAATGAAACCCTGGTCTCCAGAGCCATAGTCCAACATTCAAACCACTATGGAGTTTATCACATGGAGGGTGAATTGGTAACATCCTGTGCAGAAACAGGATTTTACAACCTGGGTGTTGTTGGTCAGATGCATTGGCGCGAAAGAGAAATAACGCAAAAATAATCTGAACGGAAAGCTCCTTTGTACTTTCGGAATTTAGCAAAAGTAAAAAGGAGCTGGTTTTGACGACTTTGAATTCAGGTTATTTTCGCATAATTTCTCTTTCATGAAAACGTCATCTGAAAAACAATCAGCAAAAGTGGGTTGTTTTCAGTTTAAATTTAGTTTCTGCATGGGATTCGTCCCGTGTAATAAACTCCTAAACTACGCTGGTTCTTCCAACATACTTGCCTTTCGCCAGCAAGCAAAAACCTTTTTATTTAGGCAGGGTTTTTAACATAACAATTGTGACAAGGTGGTTTTATATGGGGTGTGTATTTTAGCTGTTTTTAATATTTGTGTGTGTTTTAATGGTAATTTTATTTTGTCTCAATTTGATGATTTTTAAAATATTTTTACATTTTTACTGCAAAGTTTTTTTAAAATGTCATTATTTTGTGAACTGCCTTGGGTCCCTTTTGGGGGAAGAAAGGCAACATACAAATTAAGTAAGTAAATAAATAAATAAATAATAAAATAATACTTTACTGGGCATCAACTTCCCAGGGAGAAGGTGGTCCATCCTATCAGGGATCAAACCACAAGGGAATGAAGTTATCTTCAGGTTTGGAGAGGCTGCATCAGGAGCAGTTACTTAGCAGTTTATCACACTGGGGCTGATTTCGGCATTAAAGAGAGATTAAAGCGCATTTAAAGCATCCCGCAAATGAAGCAGAAATGGAAAGTAATTGTGTAAATGATTATCACACACAATTGCACAAATAAAGTGATATCAGAAATGCATTGCTGCTGAAATCCCAAAAGTAAAAAATACGTGTGTTAATGTTTCTTTGTGACCACTTTAATGGCAGGCTTTGTGTGACATCATGTGAAATCGTTACATGTAATTACACAATTTTTCCAGGATATTCACAGGATTCCTGATCTCCTTAGAATCATAGAGTTGGAAGAGACCACAAGGGCCATCCAGTCCAACCCCCTGCCATGCAGGAAATCACAATCAAAGCATCCTTGACAGATGGCCACCCAGCCTCCGTTTGAAGACCTCCAAGGAGGGAGACTCCACTACACTCCGAGGGAGTGTGTTTCAATGTCGAACAGCCCTTACTGTCAGGAAGTTCCTCCTAATGTTGAGGTGGGATCTCTTTTCCTGCAGTTTGCATCCATTACTCCGGGTCCTAGTCTCTGGAGCAGCAGAAAACAAGTTTGCTCCCTCCTCAATATGACATCCCTTCAAATATTTAAACAGGGCTATCATATCACCTCTTAACCTTCTCTTCTCCAGGCTAAACATCCCCAGCTCTCTAAGTCGTTCCTCGTAGGGCTTCATGGTTTCCAGACCTTTCACCATTTTGGTCGCTCTCCTTTGGACACGCTCCAGTTTCTCAATGTCCTTTCTGAATTGTGGTGCCCAGAACTGGACACAGTATTCCAGGTGAGGCCTGACCGGAGCAGAATATAGTGGCACTATGACTTCCCTGGATCTAGACACTATACTTCTATTGATGCAGCCTAAAATTGCATTGGCCTTGTTAGCTGCCACATCACACTGTTGACTCAAGTTCAACTTGTGGTCTACTTGGACTCCTAGATCCCTTTCACACGTTTCATTCAGCCAGGTGTCCCCCACCATCATCCTATATCTGTGCATTTTATTTTTCTGCCCTAAGTGCAATACCTTACATTTCTCCGTGTTGAATTTCATTTTGTTAGCTTTGGCCCAGCTTTCTAGTCTATTCAAGTCATTTTGAATTTTGATCCTGTCCTCTGGAGTATTAGCTATTCCTCCTACTTTAGTGTCATCTGCAAATTTGATAAGTATGCTCCCAATTCTGTCATCCAGGTCATTGATAAAGATGTTGAATAGAACTGGCCCGAGGACAGAGCCCTGTGGGACCCCACTGGTCACTTCTCTCCAGGATGAAAAGGAGCCATTGTTGAGCACCCTTTGGGTTCGGCCAGTCAACCAGTTACAAATCCACGTAACAGTTACCTTGTCTAGCCCACATTTTACAAGCTTGTTTGTGAGAATATCATGGGGAACTTTGTCAAAGGCCTTCATGTGATAAACCTATTAGATTAGTTAACTAAGTAGCAGATAGACAATACTGGCCATTGTTTTAGGACTTGTTTTATCATGATTGACTCTGCTAGCTCCAGTTTCTCTGTTGGGAAATCAGAGAATCCCAGGGCAGCAGTTAACGCAGTGGAAACATTGATGGATGCAAGAGAGAAAGGTCACCTTTCAATATCGCACATACTTTCCCTGGGAGTTTCCAGCATGGCTAAACAGTTTCAGGTTCCCTCTACCAGGCTTTTAGAAGAGGCTGGTTATGCAAGGACACTAACGAATAATAACCCATGCCTTCCAGGTGGCAGATCAAAAGTAAAGCAAGCTTAATAAGAATTTGAGTTAGAAAAGGCAGTAAGGATGGGTGAGGGTACCATTGCATTTTCTCCTGGCTGCATGCCTTTAGCCTAAGATAGTCAAGTGGAGTCTCCTTCTTTGGAGGTCTTTAAACAGAGGCTTGATGGTCATCTGTCAGTGGGGATGCTGTGACTGGGAGTTCCTGCATGGCAGAGTGGGGTTGGACTGGATGGCTCTTGGGGTCTTTCCCAACCCTATGATTCTGATTCTAAGTACATTCAGCTACTGCTGGTGGGGAAGGAGGAACATTGAAAGACAAGAATTCTCACCAGTTACTTCACAAAAGACATCAAGTCAGGGATAACTCCTTAAGAGCATTTGTGAGTTAGAAACCCACTCCTTGGCATGAAACAGAATTTGGAAGTATAGTTTTGCTGTTTTGACTTTTGCAGCTTTAATTATTCGCAGATTTGATTAAGACCTCTCTAGGAATCTCTAGGTCCTCCAGCACAATTCTGCCAATAAGCCAATAAGCTTTAATGTTGGAGCTCAATCTTATACATTTACTATAGTTTTTTTGTGGGTTTTTCGGGCTATGGGGCCATGTTCTAGAAGAGTTTCTTCTTGACATTTCACCAGCATCTGTCAGGAAGATGTCAGGAAGAAACTCTTCTAGAACATGGCCCCATAGCCCGAAAAATCCACAAAAACTATGGATGCCAGCCATGAAAGCCTTTGACTTTACATTTAATGATTGTTTTACGGATTGCATTTATTGGTCAATGACTGTCTCTATTCGCGAATTTGATTAATAAGTCCTCTCTAGCACAATTCTGCCAGAAGATGACAGTAGAGTCACACTGGAGGAGCTAGAAATCCCTAGAGAAAACGCTTCTCTCAGCATTTTAGGTCATTTAATGCAACTCCATGGTCAACCTTGGCTGGACAATGGCCGCAGAGATGTGCTGGAGGACCTTGAGATTCCAAGAGAGGTGTTTTCTCATTTAAAAAAAAGAGTTGTTTTTTAATGTGCATTTTTCCCTCTTTTTCACAGGGGTCCTGCCTAACGCTAGCCCTAGTGAATGTGGAGGGCCCACTGTAAATTAGCATGGATCAAAATGGTGTTATAGAGCCAAGATGGTGTTGAGGTTTGAGTGTTGGACTAGGACTCTGGAAACCAGGGTTCAAATCCCACTCAACCATGGAAACTCATTGAGTGACCATAGGCAAGCCACTCTCCCTTGGCCTCAGAGGGAGGCAAAGGCAAATCTTTCCAAGAAAACCCCGTGATAGCTTCACCTTAGGGTCACCAAAAGTCAAACATAACTTGAAGACATACAATAACAAGAATTGTGTTGGTTATTCCCAATTGCACTAGATCCACTGAAGCAGTTGGATGGTGAATTAACATGTAGGTAATGGGATTTCGGATACAGTTGGAGGGCACGTTCCTTCCACCCAGGGAATATCTGGAAGCCACTGGACAGGTGCTCTAGCCACTCCTCCACACTGTCACCCTTTCAGGAAAGGCAGCTCAATTCCTCTCCCTGGAGATGATTAATATCCAGTTTAACAAAGGTCCATTGGCACGGGAGTTTGCATAGAAGGATGTTAAGCAATAAGGCAAGTTTCGGGGTGTAGCAGTGCATACCTGAAGGATCATGCCTAAGGCATAGAGACTGAGTCATAGATGAACAGAGGTTACAACTGTACCAGGAGAGAGGCTGGGTGCAAATTATAAATTGCCAGGCATCCAGGGATGTTGTTCAATATAACAACTCCAGTCAATTAAAGCGTCAGGTTGAGTGTTACTGGAAATCAGGGTTTGATCCCCCGTTCAGCCATGGAAACTCACAGCGTGACCTTGGGCGGTTTGTGCACTCCCAAAAATCCTGTGATCACCTTAGGGTTGCCATAAGTTGGAAACAACTTGAAGGCACACAACAACAACAACAAAACAACAACAGAGTTGCAAAACAGATTCTGTTGGTACATGGCATACTGGCAGAATCAGGCTCTCCTGATACTGTCTCCAGGGGGTCTGCAGGGTTGAGAGAGGCAATGACTTGGCCTGCTTGGAGCAGGCACAGAATAGGAATGCCAATTTGGAAACACATAGGGGCTGAGCTCTTTTCAGATATTCAAAGATTAGAGCCACCCCTTTGTATCCACAGATTATTTTTATCCATGGATTCAAGCATCCACAGCTTATAAATATTTTAAAAATATATAAATTTGAAAAAGCAAACCTTGATTTTGCCACTTTATGTAAGGGACACCATTTTACTATGCCACTGCATTTAATGGAACTTGAGCATCCACAGATTTTGCTAACCATGGGGGGCCCTGGAACCAAACCCCAGCAGGTACCAATGGCCCACTATACTTGGTATAGTGATACATTTTGGACTGCACATGCTCACCGTAACAATCCCCATAGGAACACACCAAAATGAAGGTCTTGATTCATATCAACATGCTACTCAATGTGGTATAGTGGTCTGAATGTTGGATGATGACTCTGGAGACCAGGGTTCAATTCTCAGCTTGGCCATAAACCCCATTGGGTGACCCTGGCAAAGTCACACTCTCTCAGCCTCAGGAGAAAGCAATGGCAAACCTCCTCTGAACAAATCTTACCAAGAAAACTCCATGATAGGTTCGCTTTAGGGTTGCCATAAGTCAGAAATGATTTGAAGGCACACAACAACATGGGCCTTAATGTGGCTAGCATCCTCAGAGAATGCTGGCATGACACACACACTGTGTGACCCTGGGTAGGGAGGAGTGATTTCCATTTTAATCTGTGCATTTATAAAGCTCCTGACAACAGTGACCTCTTCAGGTCCGAGAAGCTGTAGGCTAAGGTAGTGGTGGGCAGGGGGTTCATCTCCCACAGGTGGAAGATACTGAAGACATATTGCCATCCTTTGCAGATCATAGAAGGGACAAGGAGAGATTACGCTGATCCCAGTGGCTATTAAATAGGTGCTGCTGACTGATTAAGCACCTGGTGTCTTGAGACAGCTACCTATAAATCTCCCAGCAGCTCTGGTGTCTTTGTTGCTTGCAACCATTCTGGCAGTAGACTTCAGTGTTTGTTTCTTGACTTTGATTGACAACTTTGTTTTATTACTTTTTGACTTCACGTTTCTGGACTATGACCTCTGGTCCATCTGATAACCACCTTCTTGTTTCTCTCTTAATCTTGTTTGGATAACCTGTGACTAACCTGTGACTAGGCACCACAATTGAAAAAGGATGTTGAGAAACTGGAGCATGTCCAAAGGAGGGCAACTAAAATGGTGAAGGGTCTGGAAACCATGCCCTAAAGACTCAGGGAGCTGGGAATGTTTAGCCTGGAAAAGAGAAGGTTAAGAGGTGATATGATCACCCTGTTTAAGTATTTGCAGGGGTGTCACATTGAGGACAGAACAAGCTTGTTTTCTGCTGCTCCAGAGATTAGAACATGGAACAATGGATGCAAGCTACAGGAAAAGAGATTCCACCTTAGCATTAGGAGGAACTTTCTGACAGTAAGGCCTGTTCGGCAGTGGAACACACTACTTCCTCGGAGTGTACTGGAGTCTTCCTCCTTGGAGGTCTTCAGAGGCCGGATGGCCATCTGTTGGGGATGCTTTTGATTGAGAGTTCCTGCATGGCAGGGAGTTGGACTGGATGGCCCTTGTGGTCTCTTCCAACTCTAGGATTCTATGACCTGGATTGGATTAACTACTTGATAACACTTGCACTCCAATCACCTGCTTGCTGGGGCACTTGCTGACTTGAGCATAGGACAGAAGGTCTTTTAACAAAGGTTAGATGGGCATGTTTCAGGAGTGCTGCAATTGTGTATTTCTGAATGGCAGGGGGTTGAATTAGATGGACCTTGTGGTGCCTTCCAATTCTGATTCTGCTTCCCTCGACTCCATTTCCCTTCTTCTCTTCTGCTATCTCCATCTCATCACATTTTAGCTGCTTATACTTTGGAAGCAGTAATACCCATTGTAGTGATGAATTATAAGCTATTTTGGGCAGCCTCTATTGTGTTATTTAGTGGATGGGAAAGTTCATTCAGCTTCAGCTTCTGCTGCTCCCTGAAACACAGCAGCTTCTAGGAATACCAGATTATTGGCAGGCTTTGGGGAAGGACATTTGTAACTAAGCTGCCTAAACTACAGTATATACATTTACCTTCTAAAATTAATTTGTTCCCATTACATACAGCATTTAACATGGGGCATGTTACTGCATCTCATCACAGTTTCAAAAGTAACTAATTTCATTATTCACAGTCTGTTATTTTTAAAATGCCTTAGGACTGGCAAAAATTCTGCTCAAAATGCCTCTAAGAAGGATTTAAAATCTCCTTAAAAGGAAGGTTCAAATGTAAGTTAAAAAAACATTACTCACTCACCAATAAAATTAACATCATTCCTATCAATCACATTGCTTTTGAAGTATGACTTCATTCAGTCCTTGGTACCGAGAAAAGTACAGTAACTCATATCAGGTAACTATCTTGCTTGTAACTTGGTAGTTCCAAGTTCTAGTCTAAACTGTGAAAAGTAATTTCAAAGACTGGGTTCTTGCTTCCCTGTGTGATGAGGATTACTTTGAGAGAAAAAGACAAATTCCACCTCTACAAATGAACAGGATTTTAATCCGCCAGAAATCAGAAAAATGGGAGATCAATTGATAATCTTCCTCTTAACAGTATTTACCATCTTTAGAACAAACAAACAAAAAATCAATAAAGGTTTAAGGTACCTTTGGTTACATATTGAACCAAGACAGACAGCAACATAAGATTTCCTAGTGCTAATCTACATATCCAGAAATATAAATGATGCTGCTGAGGGCATCTTCTTTAAAAATAGTAGTAGTAAAATAATAATCATCATGAACCATTTCCAAAACAAATATGAATGTGCAATCTCATATCATGAAATTGAAACCAATTTTGATTCTGAAATCGTGGTATACAATTTTTTAAGTTTATACTAAAAATTTTGAAATGTTAATAGTTCAAAGTGCAAATTACAATCTTTGAAGTATTCCATGTTCACTGACATGTGCAGCCACTACATTGAAACGATCCTGAAAATCAAATATGTAATTATCAGTGACTGAAAATTCCACATTTAATAAACTCAAAATGGGCATCTGATTCTTTCAGGTATGGATGCAACCATTTAAAAACATAACCAATAACAGAATGTTAGGCTGCAATGCCATTTGTTGTTTTAACTTAAAACCATTTTAACTTAAAACCATACACTTTGCTGGAAAACCAAAACTATGTCAAGATTATGGTGCCAGTTTTATTCTGCTTCCATTATCAGCACACTGTCCAAAAATCAGAGACCATTATAGACAAAACACTCATATTTTAATAGAGCACTTCCCAAACAACTTAGTGGCAAACAGGCAAGAAACAAACAAACACTCCAGGAATCTTGAGTTCTTTGAAACCTTAATGTGACTGTAGAAAATTATTAGACATAAGAGAACTTCTAACCATTGGTGTTGCTGGTTGCAAATTTGATGAATGAACAAGACTTCACATGTGGTTTTGGTGAATACTCACTGATTAGCACATTGTATGGAAACAAAACAACCTTAAAAAATCACCACTATCTACCCCTTTAAGAAGACCAACAAACTGGAAGGCAGCATGTTCAGGACCTTGGTGCATCATCCCTAGTATTTCGCCTGCTGGAAACATAGGTTCCTCTCACTTGCACTCATCGCGCTAAGCTAGAAGTATTGCCCCAGAAGTCTCAGTGCTGTGCTTTGCTATTTACACTTCAGATATACATCCTAACCAATCCACTCTCTTTCTTGCCCCCCCCCCCACCTCCTTGGCCCCCAATTTTATGTCTAATGCTTGGCTACAAACAGGAATTTGCTGCACTTAGTTTCCTATTCTAAACCATCACCCATCCAATGAAGGTGAACACAATGCTAAACCACATACAGGGGACAAATCAAA
Organism: Sceloporus undulatus; assembly: GCF_019175285.1. Taxonomy (NCBI): domain Eukaryota; kingdom Metazoa; phylum Chordata; class Lepidosauria; order Squamata; family Phrynosomatidae; genus Sceloporus; species Sceloporus undulatus. The sequence goes on from NC_056525.1 coordinate 247,516,332, forward strand.
CATTCTTGGCTAAATTCAAGTGACAGCCACTGAATGATATTTCCCTTAACTTTTTTATAAAACAGATGCTTTCTCACTCTGCTGCAAAGCACAGCAAACTGGACTTCCCTCAAAAGCTGGCATTTCTTTCTCAAAGTTAGTCTTATCGCACGAGAAAAGGCAAACCGAAACGGAGAGGGAGAGTAGCGGCTTTCTCCATCCCTCTTCACGTTACGTTATGCTGGAAAAATCCATTTGACAAAAGGCATGCTTTTACGACTGTTTCCCTTAAGAAGAGAATGTAAGTGCTATGATGGCATGTGGAGAGACACAGAGAAAACCGCTGTTCTCCCACTGTTTTGGCTTTCTTTTCTCATGGGATAAGGCTCTTTAAAATGAATCCATGGAAGACTCCTCTCTCTGCTTTCTGTCTTGAGCCAGCTACTATTAAGCACAAATTCAGCTTCTCATCCCTTTGTGGATCCTGCAAACAAGGTCTAGCAGCTCTAAGAGCACAGCCCCAAATTTTCCAAGCATGCAAATTTATAAAGCCCTGAGATGAAGCTCATCTCTGATACAGAGATTAGGGAAACCTAAACAGTGAAAACCCTTTTTTAAGGCAATGCACAAGGAGATATCCAGTGCTTCTGTGCAACAATTTCTTGTACAACTGTGGCTGTACAGTAGTAGCCAAATGGCTACTAGGTACAGCTAAACCCCAGTCCCAGCCCAATGGCCACTAACTGGCTGCAGGGCCACTGGCAAAGTTTCCTCTATGCCTTTGCCCTCCTGAACCTTTGCCATCCCAGACAGGACATTTTTTGTGAAAGCAGCCATGGTGGCTAAAAGTAGTTTGACAGCTGACATAACCACCGCTGCACTCAATAAATAACCTGAAAGAAGAAACCAAGGAGATGGCTCAGGAATTCTGAGACTGAGGCTAAGTGAGTGCATTTTTTCTCTTTTAGGTATAAGAAGAAACCAGGGGCACTACATCTTCCTTTAGTGATGTATTTTACACACACAAAAGAGCCCACAATAGAGTTGTAAAAATGCTGATGACCTCTCCAAACAAGCAAACAACAGTATAGAGTCCATTAGAATTCAAAATCTTCATCCGCCATCGCTATGGCCCATGCAAACTTCTCTCTCTGGGTCTTGTTGTAAATCTTCTCAATGGGTACATCAAACCTTTTACACCTGGAAGGGGAAAAACATATCAGAAAATGGGCATTTGGGTGTCAAAGCAGGGCTCTTGTAGAAGACACCCATTGCTAGGAGAAAAGCAGAAATTCACTGGTCCTGTTTCAAACCGGCCTGAAAATCGCCCATAGATGCTGGCTGCCATTCACTCACCAGGCCACACTGATGCGGGGGTCCAGGTAATTCAGCTTGGATGTGCCCAGAGCAATCTGCTTGTTTTCCTCCTTGTCTGTGGCTTGCATGTCTAACTTTGCCAGCTGCTCTTCAATCTTCTCTATCATTTTCTTTTTCTTTTCCACAGCACTGCTTTGAAAGATAAGTATTGAGAGGGAGAGACCGGACAATTATGCATATAGACACATGCCAAGATGTGAGACAGCCCAAGGGCTGGGAGCCAATTCCCCCAAACCCCAGCCTGCGCCCCATCCATCAGCATGCCTAAAAACTTCCAGAAAACCTCCATTTTCATCATATCCTTCCCAAATGGAGACAGGAAATAAGGTCACAGCACTTCCAGTTGCCATTTTGGGAAGGATGCAGACAAAAACAGAGGTATTTGGGGTGTGAACATCTATGGGAGATGTTCCCCATTGTGCAAAACCCCTTTGTAGGGGTTGGTATGTGTTTGGGGGGCTTTTGACACCGTTTTGGGGCAAAAACAATGCAAAAATCACTCCAAATCTAAAAACAAAACAAAAATGGGTGCTGTGGGGGACTGACATCTGGCTTGAGGACTACACTTTCCACACCCCAGATCTATACACATGAGCAACAGCACAGGAACAGAGCATAGTCCTGATGGGTTTGCTTTATTTTGGAATTTCTGTTTAATTAAAAAAAATAGATGACAGAAAGGACATGACAGAAATTTATAAAATCATGTGTGGTAGGGGAAAAAAGAATACCAAAAGGAAAAGCAGCTTCCCTTCTCCTCACCCCCAGCCCCAATATAATACTGGAACTCATTACTACCCAGTAATGTGACAGTAGAAGATTCTGGACAGAAAAAAGGAGGAATTTCTTCCTAGAGTACGTGTTTTAATTATACACTCTGTCCCCAATTTCTGACAATCATAGCTATCTCTGGTGGCACAAAGGAGAAGAGATTTATCCACTGCCATGGCACTCATGCCATTAGGGTGGTGAAAACCCTACTCCAAATTTTTAACAATTTATGCAATGGACTTAACTCTGTTTTCCTACTTGGGTTCAACACCTTGGATGTCTCTTATAAAGTTCAGACTTCATGCCAGAGCACCTCAGTGATGTGTAAGACTCCAGCTGCCTCACTGACATGGAAGACACCAGCTCCCATATACAAGAGTAAGAGAGCATGGCTCTGAACACAAGTGGCTAGAAAGCAAAAAACAGGACAGGGTTCTTCCTGGCCTGCACATGCTATTTCTAGGCTCCCACTGCAGCCTTTGGTTGGCCATGATGGGAAGCCAGATGCTGGTCTAACATGAGTTTTGGTCATATCTTATTATTATGTTAATAGCAAGGTTGCCTCTGCAATTAGCAATCTCTTGGACAAACTAACTCTGACAACATTAACGTATGGAAAAATAACACAGGTTGGTGTGCCAACTTGTGAGAAATAATCCGTCATGAATAACCAGTACAATAACTCGGGTTTGTTTTTGTTTTTTTAAAGGAGCCAGGATGACTCACGCTTTTGATTTCGCATCCTTTTTGGCTTTGTGGTCTGCCTTTGCCCTCTTCAGCTCCATTTTTGCATCACACAGCTGGTCCTTTTTAGCATCAATCTGAAACATCAAAAATCAAGGGAGGTCCAGATTAGGCCTCCTATTTTTTAATAAGTCAAGCCTGGTCAAATCCCCACATTCTATACAGAGCATCCTCATAGGTTTTCTTCACTATTTGGAAAGCAAACTCATTCTCACCTTTCACAGCTTGTCCCCCATTTAATAACAGAGTACTAAGACCTGTACAGAAATTATGCAGCCTCCTTTCGTATTGCACATTCTCTAAGGCTTCAGTTCATCATATCAAAGAAAGATAATTGCAATCAAACTCCAGGGTCAGACAAAATATGGCTAAACAAGAGAAAAGCCTTCCACTACCACCTCACATGGATCTGCTCTGCCCTCCACTGGCTAACCTTTGCCTGCAGGTTCTGCATAGATTTCTCAAAGGTCTTTGGCGTTGCTCGCTGATGGTTGCACAAGATGGCAACTGCACGGTTGGCTCGGTTGTAAGAAAGCAGCTTGGCAGCAACGCTGTCCTCCTCTGTCGGTACAAAAGGTAGAAGAAGAGGGGTTGAGACTAGAGAGCAAAAACAACTGGACCAAAAATCTATGCAACTGGCACAATAATTCCAGAAGAGTTGGTTTCACAAAATGTCCACCTCCTCAACTCAGTTGATTTTTCAGCACATTTACTTCTGAGATTGTTCCATTAAATTTAATGGGGCTTACTTCTAATAATAAACATGCATAGGATATCTACCACCACCACCAATCCTCACACCAAAAAACAAAACAACATGGAGTGAGTTTTAAACCACTGCAGATGCTTTAAAGTAACACTTCAGTGGGTGGTTGGTTTTGCTTTGTTTTGTTTATAAAATATTCTTATGAAATACGAAATCTACACATTTAAAAAAGTTCTCCCTAGAAGCTGGAAGTTGAAAAATTGGATTGCATGAAATGGCACCGTTCGACTTTGTGTTTTTAACAAACCCACATTGATCACTGCCCTTCCTCTGAGGCAGTAGAGAAATGTACTCCATCTCTTGAATAAAAGGATCTCTGGACGAACAATGAGCTCACTCCATAAAGGTGTGCATTTTTCTGAAATTATCCTAAGGCTGTCCACTATCATAGCAACCCCCAGCAAGTGAAAAATGAATGGAACCTTAAAAAGTTACTTCTTTGATCTCCCAGAATCTCCCAGTTAACAAGGCCACCTCCATTGTGTTGGTGGATAAACACACACTCACATGCATGGCCTCTCTCCTTAAAAGATGAAGATGAACAAGGAGTGTGTACTCAAGCCCTACTGAGGAAACTTCTCCCAACCTCACTAGCTTACAAGGAAAGCCCCTTCCCACAGATCATAAAGCCAAGACCACCTGAGCTAGATCGTCTTTGGTCGATCTAGCCGTGTCTTGCTTGCTTTGTCTGGCAACAGTTCTCTGGAGTCTCTGACAAGACAGCCTTCTCAGCTCTGATAACATGAGATTTGTACACAGGAGAGTGCCAAGGACCAAACCTGGGACATTATGCATGCAAGCCAAGTGCTCTACCACCAAGTTAGCCTCCCCTCTACTCTCTACTTTTTGACAACAAACCATGCCCTCTTATGTGTGTCCTAAAATTGTTGGAAGTAAACTTAGAAAGGCCATCATTCCCTGGGGGAAGGGTTACTCTTTGATTCCCCATCTGCTGCTTTGCTGTTCTTACATTATTCCATAACCGCACACAGTTCTTTGGCTGAAAGAAGGTGGCAGAAGATTCAGAGAGAATGCAAAATAACAGCACCCAGGAACTGCTTCATTGTCAATTCTGGGAGATCTTTAATCTCAAGATAGACTAAAAGCCACATCCTGTACTATCAAGAGAACCTGCACCTTTTGCTGCCAGTCCCAAAACATGCACACTTTGAATTGTTACGGAGATCCTGCAAAACCTTGCTGGAAATTATTGAGAGTCATTGAGACCTTTGAACCCAGCTTTGGAGGGAAAGTAGGGTATGAGTAAATTAACAGGTATAGCCTGCTGGGTGGTGTTGTCAATCCACTTACCATATGTTAGCGCGTCCAGTTGTTCTTGCAGTGTGATGGAAGCATTGTATGTTCTGAAGACCTTGGCTGTCAAGCCATCCATCAGGTCTTGGAGATGTTTATTCAAAGAGGTTGTCTGGAAAACAAGAAGGAGAAGAAAAAACATAGCGAAAGCCCCCAATGCAAAAGTTGAGAGCTAACCCCAAAATTCAGGAGGCTGTAGATAAGACTCTGAATTCTTCTTCCCTTTCCTTCTCAAGGGAAATATCACTTTCCTCTAAGCATTTATGACCTCTGCCAGTGCTCACATACAGTTGGCCCTTCACATTTGTGGCTTTAACTTTTGTAGATTTGATTACTGGCTAATCTGATTAATATATTCTCTCTAGCAATTTCTAGGTTCTCCAGCATGACTCTGCCAGAGATTTCTCACGAAAACATTTCTCTAGGCCAGGAGTTCCCAACCCTTTTGACTTGCGGAGCCCTAAGGGCTTCATGGAGCACTGGTTGAGAAGCACAGCTCGGCATCTGTAGCTCCTCCATTGCAATTTTATGGTCAACTTCTGCTTGGTTTTGGCATAGAGTTGCACCGGAGGACCTCAAGATTCCTAGAGAGGTAGTCCCTCAGGTAAAAAAAAAGTTTGTTTAATTTGTGTTTTTTAAACTTTCATGGGGGTCCTGCACCCCTAACCTCAGCAAATGTGGAGGAGTCACTGTATTGCAAGAATACTTCCATTCTCATAGATCCAGGAAGAAGCAAGCTAAGAAGAATGAGGTAGGTAGTGCAGTATCCTCATTTATACAAGTCAAATCCTACCTTTCTTCTGTTATGGAACCCACAGCACCAAAAATGGTATGCCATGGGTTTGTATTGGAAAATGTTTGATTTATTAATTGTATTCAGTGGCCTCTTGGTATCCACTGGGGTTTGGTTCCAGGGTCTAATTGTTGTGTTATATTTCACTCCTGTACATGGTTGTGTTTTTGTTTTTATACACTTTTGGGCTCTGGAAACACTACCTGAGAGCTTGGATTAAGACAAGGTGTCTTTGGTGGCAGCACTGAATATAGAGGTGATGTCCACTGAGGATGTAAATTGCATAAATCCTCATAGGTACCTTGAGGGTAATTAAACAGTGTGCAAAGTGGTGTCACAAGGGTGGGAATCAGGATAAGTCTTAGTAACTTCAGTCAATATATAGAAATTAGTGTTCCATTTTTTATTATTGTAAGCCTGCCTCAATCTGTAGGGAGAGGTGGGAAATATAAATAAACTGTTGTTGTTGTTCTTATTATTAATGCCATGGAAGTCTTCACAGTTGGTGGGTTAAATGGTAGAAACCCCACATTTAGCCACAGTGATGGGATTGCCTGAGAGGAGGTCTCACAGTTGGTGGCTTTAGTGGAATTGCCCAAGTGTAAACCCCACAGTTGGTGGGACAAGAGTTGGAAAACCCTAACAATTGTTGACCACAACAGTGGGATAAAGTGTGGAACCTTCATATAAAGGATAGAAACTCCACAAATGGTGGCATAGTGGTGGAATAAAAGGGGAAAATATCTATTGTATTCCTAGGTGGTTTCCATGTCTATGTACTCAGCAGACCCTTTAATTCAGGTGCCTTCAGACCATTCCATGGTCAAAGTGGTGGATCATGTTCCCACTCTTCCCAATCTTCTTTTAAAGATAAGAGTCCAAGTATCTTCCTTGCACCAAACCAAAGAGCCAAAATGAGACAGAAAATTTCAATTTCTAGAAAAAACTGGGTATGCTTGATATATGGGTATGAAAAATTCATGACGGCCACAAGAACCCCACCCTAGATCCTGACCCAGATGGATCTCCAACTTACAGACAACCTATCGAACAGGCAATCTCCAGGATCTTTGTTCTCCATGAATAACTGCAAGTTCTTGAATACCTGCATCAACGAAGAAGGAAGCTCTGATGACAATGTCCTTGTAGAAACGTGCACAAAAATCTTATCAAAAATACTGTTATCAAAATGTAAGCATGCAAAGACTCGTGTTTGTTCTAACATAAACATTCCCAAAGCCTCTGGATCACTCTGATGATCTTGTAGAGCTCCTTTTCTAGCTCTACAAGATCTAGATCTCTTTCTACATCTCTTTTTGAAGTATGATGACAAGAACTGTACATAGTACTTCAGGTGTACATGCACAATAGATTTGTGTAAAGACAATATGATTAGAAAACAAATAATGTTTGAAAATGTCAGAACAAGTATGATGTAGTGATTTAAGTGTTGTAGTCTGGGAGATCAGAGATCAAATGCTCATTCAGCCTCAAAGGAAGGCAAATTCCGCCTCAAAAAATCTTGCCCCCCCCCCCAAAATCTGAAACAACAAAATGTAGCAGTTTGAGGGTTGGACTAGGACTGTGGAAGTTTGAAACTCTGCTCAGCCATGAAAACCCGCTGGGTGACCTTTGGCAAGTCACACTCTCTCAGACTCAGAGGAAGGCCATAGTAAACCTCCTGGGAATAAATCTTGCCAATAGTACCCCATGATAGGTTCAACCTTAGGGTCACCATAAGTTTTTTTTAAAATTGAAGACACAAGAACAACAAAGCATTTTATTTTTTCTTCCTGCATTAACATAGGGAAGAGAGGAAATGACACAACCAGACTGAGCAACAACAGAGATGTAAATGGCTGCAGTGCACTGAGGAGGAAATTTTCTTTGTTGATATTGTTGTTGTTATGTGTCTTCAAGTTGTTTCTGACTTGAGTGGCCCTAAAGGGGACCTATCATAGGGTTTTCTTGGCAAGATTTGTTCAGAGGGTTTGCCTCTGAGGTTGAAAGAGTGTACTTGTCCAAGACCACCCAGTGGGTTTCCATGGTCAAGCAAAGAATCGAACCCTGGTCTCAACAGTCATAGTCTAATCCTCAAACCACAACACTGTGTTGGCTCTCTACCTTACAACTTCGGGCAAAAATAAAAGTTGGTGTTCTTTTTGCATCCACGTCTAGAGCACCGTTGATAGAATTATGTTTGCTCTGCCAGGGTTTTCCCAATGACAATGTGCTAAGAAATGGAGGATGGAACACTCCATGGTCAAGTATAAGACTTTCCTAGTTGGTCAAAACCCCAGAACACTGATCCAGAAGCTAGCTTAGAACCTGGAAGAATTCATGTTGGCTAAAAATTCAGGGAATTTCCAAAGCTTTGCCTCTGTAACCTACTGAATTTGGCTTGCTTTCTGCACACATGAATGCCCTCACCTGCCTCTCCACAGGCACTTTGTTATAGTAGCGGATGCAATCCTTCCCCAGGAAGTCAAACTCCACAACGTTCTCCTTTCCGTCCAGCCGAGGGTGCAGCGTGATGTGCTCCACACGCAAGGAGCAGCAACCCACTGTGTCTGCCGTTTCGCCCTCCTCTTTCTCATTCCCTGCTCTCAAGGCCAGCTGGAACGAGACACGGAACAAAACAAAAATAGTCAGGCAACCAAAAGAGAATGGCTTCCTTGTTTGCTTGTTTTTCTTCAAAAGGAGTTACTCCATGCCCTAATTTTCAGAAGCTTCCAGCTTACTGCTGTGGAGTTATATGATGGTTTGCTCTGACCTGATTCTCTTATGTTCTGATGAGAGCTTAGAAAACGTATTTTCTGCACTGCGGCTCCCACAATCCACAGGCCACCATAGCCTGGTCTAGGAGCTGTACTCCTGAAAAACAACTTACACCTTACTGTGGGCTCTTTCACTTGGGGCAAATGATGCAGGAGGTTACTGGAAGTTACATTATTTGCTGTTGTAGTTCTCTTTTTTTAAATAACATCAAAATAATGTGTCTGTTGTCCTAGTTTATTTTCTTGCAATTCCTTGCACCACCAGCAACATTTTCTTTCCACACTCAAGTGGTTCCTTACTTCCAAGATATATTGGAAGAAAAGGACTCCTTCTCTTCTCTTCCTTTCTTGCCATTTTTAAAAAAAGTATTTTTTTTTAGTTATAGTACAGTTTGAGTCTCCTTTATCCAGAATTCCAAAATATTCCAAAATCCCAAAGTGTTCCCATGGGTGGCAAAGATAGCGATACCTTAGCTTTCTAATGGTTCAGTATACACAAACTTTGTTTCATGCACAAAATTATGAAAAACATTATGTATAAAATTACCTTCAGGCTATGTATAAGATGTATATGAAACATAAATGAATTTCATGTTTAGACTTGGATCCCATCCCCAAGATATCTCACTATGCATACACAAATATTTCAAAATCTAAAAAAATCCAAAATTTAAAACACCAGCAAACCTCAGTGAGTTGTATTGCAAGAACGCGTGCTTCTTTACACCAATCTAGAAAAGGCCTCTGTATACAAGGATACAATACTGTATGGAACTGGCATAGATCCCAGCTCTTGCATATGGTCAAGTAAGCCTACGTCTGCACTGCGGAATTAATGTTTTTTGACACTGCTTGAACTGCCATGGCTCCACGCTACAGAATCCTGGGGTTTGTAATTGGTTGTGGTACTAGAGCTCTGATAGGGAAGGCTATCTCACAAAACTACAGATCCCAGAATACAACTGCATTCAGCCATGGCAGTTAAAACAGTGTCAAACTGCATTAATACTGCAGTGCAGCTGCATCCTAATTCTGCTCATCCTGCTTTTGTAGCATTTTTGCGACTTCTCACCAAGAGATGAGAACACAGCAAGGAGAATTACAAGCTGTTTAGATAGTCAGAATCCAACCCTGAAAAGCAGTCCCTTACCCTATCAATGAAGTAGAGTGCCACAGATCTTTGTCGCTTCTTCATCTCCTTGGATTTCCAGTCGGCTCGGTACTGAGAACGGATCTTGCCAACCACTCCTTTCAAACAGCGAGCCACTTCATATTTCTGCCAATCCTTCTCCCCCTGAAAAAAAAGCAGCAGGAGGTGAGACTTCTCTTGCAACAGCAGCCACTGCTGCCCCAGATTAGACTTGCAGAAATAGCCCCCAATCTCACTGGGTGCCTCTGGAATCCATCCGCAACGACACTTGCCCATTAACACATATGTGCGTCAGATTTTTGTGTAAGCATCTTATATGATCTATAAAAAGATATTTAAAAATGTAATACAGGAGGAAAATCCAAAAGGGAAGGCCAAAATGAATTTGATCCATGACAAAGGACTTTTATGGGAGACAGGAAGAGAAAGTTGTTGCTGTGTGCCTTCAAGCCATTTCTGACTTATGGCAACCCTAAGATGAATCTGTCATTAGGTTGTTCTTGGCAAGAGTAGTTCAGAGGGCTGAGAGACTGTGACTTGCCCAAGGTCATGCAGAGGGTTTTTCGACTCAAGTGGGGAATCAAATCCTAATCTCTAGAGTTGTAGTTCAATGCTCAAACCACTGCACCATGCTAGCTCCACTGTCCCACATTACAAAAGGCTGGCACTTAAAAAGAGAAAGAGAAAGGAAGGCATTTAAAAATCAAATGAGTATTTCATCCCAGGTGGGCTTTCCACACAGAACAGAAAAGACAGATACCAATTTAAATCAGAAATGTAAAGTCAAAGGCTTTCATGGCCAGCATACATAGTTTTCTGTGGGTTTTTCGGGCTATGTGGCCATGTTCCAGAAAAGTTTCTTCCTGACGTTTTGCCAGCATCTGTGGCTGGCATCTTCAGAAATGTAACCACCTTTTGAAAATGGCTGTAGAGAACTGGTCTTTCTCAGCTGAATGGTGAGATGTCAAGTCTTTTTAAAATATTAATAAAAAGAATGTTTTCACACAACATACTTTTAATGCTTTGATGCCACTTTAACTGGCCTGGCTCCATCCTAGGGAATGTTGGAATTTGTAGTTTTATGGGACAAAGAATTATCTTTCACAGAGCTCTATCTGTAAACCATTAGAAAGCAAAGGAGCTCTAATGTTAGAGTTTAAAGTGCATTAGAGAATTTTAAGTACCTGCTACAAACTATGTTCCTTATGAAATTGTCCAGTCTCTTGAAGTAAAGTACTATATCTCTGGCAGAGAATTCCAAGTACCTGACTACACTACAAATACCAGGATTCTATGGGTTAAATCCATGGCAGTTAAAGTGGTATCAGACTGCTACAGCTGTGCAGTGTGGATATAACCTAAAAACAAAAGGAGGGATAAAAAGCTATTCCAGTGGCAAAAAGCCACTGCAACCATTTTTTTTCTCTGTTGGGTTTTGTTTTGTTTTTGCATCTTTAAAAAAAGATGTTCCTGATTACTGGATGAAATTTGGGGATATGGATTACAACTGTGCAGGGGACTATACAGCAGAAGGCATACAGTATATGTCTATGGTTCTGTATGGTGTCTGCAACAAAATGCAACTCTCCTAGTACACAAGAACTCTAAGAATGGTAATAAATCATGCCTAACTGCAAATGTGGTGGATGGTTTCTCATTCTCCTTGAAGATGCACGCATGTGTAGTAACACGTCTGGTATTCCCTATGAAGCTAGATTTGAAAGGGAGTCCAAATAGCAGAGGTTTTAGATCAATAAAATGTAATTTAGGTTGAGTCTCCCTTTTCCAAAGTGCTTGGGACCAGAAGTATTTTGGATTTTTTATTTTTATTTTTTGGATTTTGGAATATTTGCATATACACAATGAGGTATCTTGGGCTCAAGTCTAAACATAAAATTAGTTCATGTTTTGTATACACCTCATACACATAGCCTGATAGTAATTTTATACATATTTCTTGTAATCTGTGCATGAAACAAAGGTTGTGTACACTGAATCATCAGAAAACAAAGGTGTCACTTTCTCAGCCAACCATAGAAAATGTTTTGGATTTTGGCATATTTTGGAAATGCGGATAAGAGAGATTCAATCTATATTGTGAACCTTTGCTCTGCTTCTGGCTAAATAAGCTGACAGAGGGGAACTACACAGATCAACACGACACACCAAAATCCAGGTCAGGAAAACATCTGCCACACTAATGGTGCAAGTCTTTAAAGCATCACAGAGCTCTCTGTGTTCCTTTGTTGCAATGCATGGATAAACAGAATCATCTGACTGAACTGTCAAAGGTGAGTTGCTCAACACTCGGCCCATGCCTGGTCAGGGTTGAAGAAAGAGTTTTCAGAAAATACTTCCCACAGGGAAGACACATTCCCACCTTCAACTTCGAACTAGGGTTCAGCATGATGTATTTTATGGCCCCCTGGATATTCTCTGTCCAAGATGCCAGCCAAGTGACGGTATTGTCAGACCTCACTTCTTTCCATCTGTGGCCTCGAGGGGGGCGTGGGATCTTTGAATCCCTGGCAGGGAGGAAAATGGGGTGGGGGCAAGGCATATAATGCATTTTAAAAATATTAGTGAGACAACAAAAGTTAGCCTTTATATTACCACTGCTGATTAATATCCCACCTTTTCCTCAATATTGGGACCCAAGGAAGCTTACGGAATATTAAAAGCAGAAATTATCATCATGCCACCCATCCACCCCAAGAAGTTTTTAGACTGCATCTCCCATCATCTTTCATCACTAGTTATGTTGGCTAGGGCTGGTGGTACTTGCAATCAGCAATGTCTGCAGCGCACATGATCCCCACCTCTTAACCTTTTTAAAGAAGAGGGAGCCAGACTCTTAAAAAGGGGGAAATGTTTAAATATGCCGTACAACATCCCTACTTCCTGCCCTCCAAATGCTGGTTCTGCCGTATTTTTGGAAGCTGCTATTGCTATTTTTTGATCAACCTGAGCCCCATAATCTAGTACCTTTCACTTGTATAGAGCACTGAAATTGTAAGGCTAATTTTCAGGCACCCTGTATAGAAGCAAACAAAACCAAAAGGCACAGGCGTAACCCATTCCTCCCCTAATAGCTACTACCTACACTCACACTCCTTGTACCTACTTGCTACAATTGATGATGACATCTTCAGGCATTATCCTCTTCTTGATCATCCCCATTTTAGGGTGGTCCCCACGGCCTCGGAAAAGACCTGGAGGCTCAGTCTTAAAGTTGCCAATCTTCTCCCGGTGTCCATCAATTATGCAGTAACCGTATTCCTCCTGGATTTTTTCTGCCTTTGCTTTCAATTTCTGTTTGTTTGTTTTTAAATAAATAAATTCCTTTTATTTATATTAAGATATTTAATAACTACATGGGTTTTTATTTTCTAGTTTTTTATTTTATTACAACATTTAAATCACATACTTTATCTGAGGTTAGAATACAATGAAATTGATTTCAACAGTATAAAACAACCAGAGACAATAAAAGGTCATATAAATACAGTTGGCCTTTATTCATGGATTTAAGCATCTATGGTTTGAACATTTTTTTAAAAAAAACAAAACATATAGGTTATAAAAACCAAACCTTGATTTTATATAGAAGACACTATTTTACTATCCATTGTGTTTAACGGGACTTGAATATCCATGGATTTTGGTATCCATGAGAGATCCTGGAACCAAACTGCAGCAGATACCAAGGGCTCAGTGTATATGGTTCTAACCTAATCCTATAGGGAATAATTTAGGGAGCTGGGTACGATAAGCCTGAGCTAAGAAAATAAGACTGAGTTGCCCAATAGTCATATTTATACACAGTGGGCTCTTAGTATCTGCTGGGGTTTGGTCCCAGAGCCCCCCCATGGATACCAAAATCCATGGATGCTCAAGTTCCATTATATACAGTGACATAACAAAATGGTGTCCATTATACAGTATAAAATGGCAAACTCAAAATTTGTTTTCTGGAATATATCTATAATATATATAGGAATATTTTAAAGCTGTGGATAGTTGAATCCATGGATAAAAAAATTAGTGAGTACGGAGGACCAACTATACCTGAAAGTATATCATGAAGGAGATTGAGTGCACTTGTTTTCTGCTGCTCCAGAGACTAGGACACAGAACAACAGAGTCAAAAAATATTCCACCTAAAAATTAGGAATAACTATCCCAACAGTGGGATAGACTGCCTCATAAGGTGGTGTACTTTCCTTCTTTGGAGGTCTTTAACAGAATGGGCCTCTCTAAAGAGTACTTTAGTTGTGTCTTCCTGCATGGGAGGAGATTTGAGTAGATGGCCCTTTTGGTCCCTTCCAACTCCACAACTTTACAACAACAAAGACCCTAGTAAACAGCCATGGCACTGGAATTACACTAGAGTTTGTGCCAGTCAGGTATCTAAGTATAGGAGGAAATACAATAACTGGGGTGCCACTGCCGAGGTCATCTACCCATCTACTAATTTTTTAAAAAAAGAAATATATGAATGTGGTGAAGCACTAATTTCAATCTCATAATTTAATTTAGACTTTGGTAAAATGAGCAAGAAGACAACACAAATGCTGACATGGTGATCTGAGGGCACACAGTGGGAGTGAACTGACTGTTCAGCTTTAAGCTACTTGTCATAGATGGCCTAATGCTTAACACATTTGCAGAAGTCTAGCCTCCAAGATTGTGATGTAAGGGTAACAAAAAAAAAGAAGAAGGAGATGGAGGAGGAAAAGAAGAGAGATTTTTCAAGGAATTCTAGAAGTTTAAGTCCAGCAGTCAAAAAGACCTTAGATTCTATCAACAGGTAATGGTATCCAAACCTGTTTTTCCTCCTTGGGCAGAGCCTTCTGGGCCTCCTGTTTATCCACAAAATACTGATGGATCTCTCTGAAATCACACTTCTTCAGATCTTTGATTTTCTTCCTCTCCTCTGGCGTCATCTCCTGTGGGAAAAGAAGGAGGCAGCAACTTCAGTTCTAAAACAGCTTCCACACCAGGAAATAAGATATTATACAGAAATGAGGATCTAAGCAGGCATGGAACTATGTAGATCAGCGATTCCCAAATTTTGGTCCTCTGGGTCTTTTGGACTTCAGCTTCCAGAAGCCCCTGCCAGTTTGGCCAACAGTCAGGAATTCTGGGAGCCAAAGTCCAAAATATCTGGTGGACCAAACTTTAGGAATTGCTGATCTAGATCTCTCCCTTCCTCTACCTGAGAGTGGAGTGTAAAAGCCATGCCTAGCTTAGTACTACCTAGAACCCTTTAGGGGACATGTCAGAAGAAGTGTATCTTTGAGCATCAGACACTGAACCATAAATCCTAGACAGCATCTTTACTCTCTGTCCATGAACTTCTCAGAAGTATTTGGCCAACTGGTGCTAGAAACCAAATGCTCTGCTCTGTAGGTTTACCAGAGCCAGATTATCAATGCTTCAATTGGAGCAATTATTCCAGCCCTTGGAAAGATTAGGAGCCCAGTGCTGAAAGGAAAAGGCATATAGTGTGCTTCCCCTTCTTCCCCAGTCACTTTCTGAATCTCGCAACGTTTTCTCATAACCTTAATATTTTGTGTGTTACGTGAGTAACCGAGTAAAAATACATGGGATGAGGCTGTTGGTAGCACTGAAGTTAAGTATGAAAATGAATTCCCACATGAGGATCTTTTGCTGCTGTTTTATTTTATTTTATTTCTGGGATTTATATCCCACTTTCCTCCTAAAATGAGATTCAAGGCAGCTTTATTATTTATATGAATTAATTAATACCTATGTAGACAGTCTCCCAAAAGTCACACATATGCAAGAAAAGTGCCCTGGTTTTGGAATTCAATCTGGCCTTCAGGGGTACTCTTTGGTTCTTAAACAGAACATCTCATCTTCAGAAACATTAGCTTGGCAATCGCCAAAGATACATGACTATGATATCAATCTAACACAAATATTGGCTCCCACTGATTTGTGGAACTCCTGAAATCTCCCTATGGTTCTCCAGTCTCATATCTGTGTCTGACTGATGCAACAGAAAATTGATGTAAACTTGGTGGATTTTTTCCCCTGGAAACTTTCCTGGTCCTCTTTCTAAAAGGGGCATTTAAGGGACAGCAACTAGCAGACAACATGTACGCACACCTAAGTATGTCAAATACCTTTATCCAGTCACAGAAGAAGTTATTCCGGAAAACTGCCTTGGATGTGTACTCGTGATCCAGCATTTTAGCAAAGAACGTAGCTATCTCCTCTGTCGCTGGACTGAGCTTCATAGGTTTGCCTAGAAGAAACAACAGTGGACCAGTGGATTGCCTTGCAATATTATCAAACACTTCCTCTCCCCGCTCTAAGAAGCAGCCAGTCAAACAGACAAAATCAAGATAGCTTCTCTCATTTGTGTCCTTTAGGACTTAAAGCATGCACCCTTTTCATTGTTCAAGAAAAATAATATTCCTTACCATTGTAATAGAAGTTGACACCTTTTGGCAGAGGTTCATAGAGTGGTGCAAAGTATGGACCCTTGTGCTCCAGCTGATGCCATTTCACCCCGTCCTCACGCTGCTCTTCTTCCCACCTGGTGAGATGAAATTGAGAAGACAGGCAACTGACACCCTTCTTACAAGGGTTTTTGTTTTAGATTGTAAGCTTGAGGGCAGGGAACCGTCTAAATAATAAAAATAATAATTGTAAGCTGCTCTGATAGCCTTTAGGGCTGAAAGGCAGGGTGTAAGTACTCGAATAAATAAAATAAAATAAAATAAAATAAAATAAGGTTACCTGAAGTCACTACAAGGGACTCATAGTTTTATTCATCCATCCAATATGCCTCCTAACCATAAATTATTTACCATAGATGAACAAATACTTCCAAGAAAACCCCGTGATAGGTTTATCTTAGGGTCCTCTTAAGTCAGAAATGACTTGATGGCACGCAACACACACATATCAAAACTAGAATTCATAGACCCAGCTGTGTTAGCCTGGAAAATCAGCATGGAAAGGGATCTTGCAGCTCCTTTGAGACCAACTCAGATCTCCATGCATTTGAAGAAGTAGGCTCAAGTCTACAAAAGCTCATGCTACCAACTTCTTTCTTTCAGTTGGCCTCAAAATTGCTAGGAGATCCCAGTGCATGTAACGAAACTAATTCATAGAATTGTAGAGTTGGAAGAAACCCCCAGGGCCATCCAGTCCAACCCCATTCTGCCATGCAGGAACTCCCAATCAAAGCATCCCTGACAGAAGGCCATCCAGCCACTATTGAAAGACCTCCAAAGAAGGAGACTCCATCACATTCTAAGGCAGCAATGTCTTCCACTATCAAACAGCTCTTACTGTGAGGAAGTTCCTCCTAATGTTCAGATGGAATCTCTTTTCCTGTAGCTTGCATCCATTGTTCCGGGTCCTGTTCTCTGGAGCAGCAGAAAACAAGCTTGCTCCCTCCTCAATATGACATCCCTTCAAATATTTAAACAGGGCTATCATATCACCTCTTAGCCTTCTCTTCTCCAGGATAAACATCCCCAGCTCCCTAAATCTCTTCTTACAGGGCTTCATAGTTTCCAGACCCTTCACCATTTTAGTTGCCCTCCTCTGGACTAACTCCAGCTTCTCAACCTCCTTTCTGAATTGTGGGGTCCAGAACTGGACACAGTATTATTCCAGGTGAGGCCTGATCAAAGCAGAATAGAGTGGCACTATTACTTCCCTTGATCCAGACACTATACTTCTATTGATGTAGCCTAGAATCACATTGGTCCTTTTAGCTGCCACATCACACTGTTGACTCATGTTCAACTTGTGGTCTACTAGGACTCCTAGATCATAAAATCCTAGATTTGGAAGAGACCCTAAGGGTAGGCTTGCCATAACCCGGCTGCCCCCGTGAAATTCACGGATTGGAGTGTTTAAACCGTTTCCCGCCCGTTTTGCCCATTCATTCCCGGGTTCCTGCTGACTCCAGGCCAGATTTTGTCAATCTCCAGTCAAGACTTTTGACTGACAAGCTCTGCTTGCCTGGAAGAAGGCAGGATTGGCTCCTTCTCCGCATGTGACCCCCTTAGTCACGCCTCCTCCTCCTCCTCCTCCTCTTCAGCCAAGATGTCTGCCTCCAGGGAGAAGGAGAAGGAGCATGGCAGGGGCTTCCTGGTCTGGCAGCCTCCTTTGTCCCCAAGGGCTGCTGAGCACCAAGGCAAAAGGCAGGCACAAGGGACTCCCTTTAAAGTCTGTTCTTTTTTTTTTCCTTTCCTTTGGGGCTCCTCTCTGCTCTGCAGGTGGCTATGGTTTCTGGGAGAGAGGAGGAAGGGGGAAGGAGGAGGGAGAAAAAGCCCCAGGCGTCTCTCTCCTCCATCTAAGGCAGCCTCCTCTTCTTCCTCCTCCTCCTTTTCTTCCCCCTTCTTCTTTTCTTTCCTCCTCTTTTCCCTGGAGGGCCCAGGGGTTGTTGTGTCTTTGCCTGATCCTGCAGACTGTCATTTGTTTATACTTTCTAATCTGCCTCTACATGAACCTATCATGTGTTTTAAATTTGAATTTTGTCATTGTGCTGGCCAAATGGCCATAATAAAGTTATTCTTATTATTTCCTTCTCTTCCCCCTCTTCTGTTGTAATTGTGTAGAGTTCCCTTGGCATAGTTTCTTCAAAGGAGGAGAGGATTGCCTTTACGTTCTCCTAAGAGGCTGAGAGAGTGTGACTTGCCCAAGGTCTCCCACTGGGTTTGCAGGGCCATTCTGGCTCCTCCAATTCTCCAGCCACCAAGCCAGCCCCCTCTTCTTCCCTCCTTCTTCTTTTCTTTCCTCCTCTTCTGTTGTTTTTGTTGTAGCTATTGTGTGCCTTCAACTCCTTTCTGACCTATGGCAGCCCTGTCTGGATGTGGGAATTGTAGTTTGCAGAATGGCTGTGGCACCAGAGACTTAGAACTGAAAAGCACTTCAAGACCACAATAAGGCAAACCTATCCTGGGGTTTCTTAGCAAGATTGTATTCTGAAGAGGTTTGCTGCCTGACCTCTCATCTCTCCTTGAGGCTGAGAGGGTGGAGAGTAGGACTTGCCCATACTCTATTTGTTAATTCCAACCTTTTGGAACTTCTAGTATTGTCATTATGATTCTTCACATAATGGTCTACCTTTCAGGATTACACTTGTCAAGAATGTTCACACATATTAAAATATTCTATGCTAACAAATTGGACACACAAGTGCAGTAACAGCCAAAATCTACTATGCAGTGATACCTGTATAGTACCAACCAAAATGCACAAAATATATCATGCAAGCTTTCAAAGCTCCACTGACATCTTCATTAGGCAAAAGTGTTAAAAATCTAACAGAAGCAAGCAAGCAAGAAAGAGAAAATGATAGTGTAAATGTGCTATGTGTGTGTGTGTTTTAGAATTGATGTGTGTGTGTGGCCAGAAAGGGAATTACATTCCTGACATCTGTCCAGGAATAATGTCAAAATGTCCTCCATTTTGATAATGCCTAAGAAACATGCATTTAGATTAACATTTTTTTTAAATCACCAATTTTTTTTGCATGTCCTCCATTTTTAGAAATGTTGTCCTACATTTGAAAATGTTGTCCTATTCTTGTCCTACATTTGTCCCGGTTTGGAGGTCCTGACTTATGGCAACCCTACCTAAGGGTCATCCAGTCCAAACCTCTTCTGCCATGCAGGAAGACACAATCCAAGCATTCCTAATAGAAGGCCCTCCAGACTCTGTTTAAAGACCTTAAAAGGGATACAGAAAGTGGGTCATAGTATGTTGATTGTTTTTAAAAAGCAAAACAAAAAGGGTATGGCCATAATTGAAATATGGGGTTATAAGAAAACAGAAAAGAAATCTGTACAATAGAACTTAATTAAGGGAAGTCAAAGAGAAATGGATGTTATAACTTAATAGGAATACTTGCTAGAGTTTTGTTTTTATCTGTATTTTATGTTTAAAATAACTATTTAAAAATCAAAGTCATGGGATAAATGCAAAAAGGTTTGGGACCCATTACTAAAATTTTTGCATAAAGAAAAAGAGAATAAATGTTAGTTTATATTAGATTATGGAATTATACCATTAAATAACTATAAGACCATCTGACACTAGCAGATGATAAAACTGAGAAACCATTATAATTAAGGATGAGGATAAATATATGTACTTGATAGTTTGTATAAGGTGTTAATGTGACTCTGTATCATGTTAAGGACAAGAAAGTATGATTAAAAAATGGCAAGCAGGTAATTTAAAAGAAACAAATAAGGAATTATTTCTAAGTTTCTAATGCGAAGCCTTCAGGAAGGTTTCTGTTGTGAAGCGTTGTTGTAAATGTATTTTTTCCTTTTTGTTTTTTGTGGGGTTTTTTGCCAGTGTGGACGTTTTACTAATGTGATGCTTAACGTTTCTTGATTACTATGTATTTTTAATGTATTAAAATTAATAAAATAATAAAATAAATAAAATAACCTCCACACACACACACACATATAAATCTCAAGACCTCCAAAGAAAGAGACTCCATACACACATACACCAGAAAGGCTCCTACAAGAGCTTTCCTTTTGCAGAAGTACCAGCTTGTCATTGCAAACCTCTCCTACCTGTCATGGGTCTTCTTTAGATTTGTGTGCCTTGCACAAAGCCTTCTGACAGCGAGTGTCAGGAAATGGTAAAGGGAGGCAGGACAGGGCTGGACACAAAAAGGGTAGGCTGCCCATCTTGGCAAGTTCCAGCAAGGCTGAAGCATTCCTGGGGTCCAGTCATGGCAAAATGCAGCCAACTGATCTGACTGCAGCTGGGCAGCAGCACTCTGGCAGTGGATCCCTTGCTCTCAGCCGTAGCATGGCATGAATTGTGCAAGCCTTGGGTCTAACCTTTCACCAGGAAATGCTTGCACTTCATCTCAGACTCTTGGAAATTACATGCATTTTAAAAGTAAAGTGCATTTTGATAAATTAAATGCATATAAAAATAAAATGCATTTATAAAATTAAATGCACTTGTTGAGAGCTTGCTTACAAACCAACCACAGAGAAGCCACTGAACAATATAATGCACCTTTAAAAAATGTGCTCAAGTCTGGTCACTTGACTACCCACAATGCCAGAGCCCCAAAGAAAGATGGGAAATGTAGTCTAAACCCTCCCCTGGCCACGTGATGCAAACAAACTGATTTCCAGGCAGCCCTCTGTTCAGCCTTCTTCAACTAAACCTATTTAAAGAAACAGAAGCATTTAAAAACCAGTCTGCTACATTCTTCTCTTGCTTTTTTATTTAAATCCCCTCTTCCTTCCTCCTTTTTAAGAACACCCGATTGGCTTTATCAGCTGGGCTTTTCATAGTCTTGCAATACATTTGTTTTAAATAGTGTTGATTCTATGCCTAGTTTAATTGCATTTTAATTTTTTTACAGGGTTTTTACTTCTGTCTTTGTAAAAGTGCTTTTGACTGTTTTAATTTTTGTTTTGTTTTGTTTTACCTTAGCCGACTTTGAGTTCCAGAATTTGGAAAACATGACAATACAATATCAGCATCAATATCTGGTTAACGTTAATGCACATGTATGTGCTGTATCCAGAAGAAGAATTCAAGAAATACAAGAATAAAGTGTATAACGACAAACAAGTTTTCAACTGGCATCTAAGCACTGAGTGAATTCATTAAAAAAAATTAATTGCACAAACTCTAAAATTTACAAGAACTAACTGCAGCTCTAGACTCTCTCTTCTGTATAGGAAGGCAGGGGGTCCCAGGCCAGAGGAGTGATAAAGATGGAAAAGATCTCTCTATGCATTTTATTTATATCCTGCCTTTCTTTCGGAGTGAGATTCCTGTGGTTTACAGTATAATAAAACTAAAACAATATAAGATACTTATATTGCATCTGCATCTGAGGAAGTAGGCTTTAGTCTACGAAACCTCATGCTGCCAACTTATTTCTTTCGGTTAGTCTCAAAAGTGCTGTAAGATCCCTTTGCATACTGATTTTCCAGACTAACACAGCTGTATCTTTGAATATAAGGTACTAACGTGCCCCCCAAAAAATCCCAAAACCAAGAAGCAAGTTAAAAACATGAATATAGAACATTGTTTAAATAATTTAAAACAAAGCAGTAAAGACAAAGTGCAGTACACCCCAATTATAAATTTAAAAAAAAAAACAGAAATGTGAAAGGCAGCCATGAAAGAAGTAGACAAGATCCTAAAGTGCAAAGATATACAACTGAGCACCAACGCCAGAATGGCCCAAGCCACTTTTCCCCATCACCATGTGCGGATGCGAGAGCAGGACATTGAAGAAAGCAGACAAGAAGAAAATCAGTGCATTTGAGGTGTGGTGCTGGAGAAAAGTACTGAGAATATTGTGGATGCCCCCAAAAAATTCAAACAAATGGGTTCTAGAGCACATCTAGCCTGAACTCTTCCTGGAAGCCAAGATGACAAAACTGAGGCTGTCCTACTTTGGCCATATCATGAGAAGGCACACCTCATTAGAAAATACAGTCAGCCCTCCTTATCCACGGATTCAAGCATCCACTGATTTGAATATATATATATATATATATATATAAATTTTAAAAAGCAAACTTTGATTTTGTCATTTTATGAATTAGAGTCACCCCTCTGTATCCACACATATATTTTTTTAT
The DNA here is from genome assembly GCF_019175285.1 of Sceloporus undulatus. Lineage (NCBI taxonomy): Eukaryota > Metazoa > Chordata > Lepidosauria > Squamata > Phrynosomatidae > Sceloporus > Sceloporus undulatus. The sequence continues at coordinate 247,538,638 of NC_056525.1, forward strand.
CCACGGATTCAAACATCCACAGCTTGAAAATATTAAAGGATACATAAATTCCAAAAAGCAAACCTTAATTTTGCCATTTTATATAAGGGAGACCCATTTTATTATCCATTGTATTTAATGGGCCTTGAGCATCCATGGATTTGGTATCCACTGAGGGTCCTGGAACCAAACCCCAGCAGATACCAAGGGCCCACTGTCCAATATAATGCTAGGAAAGGTAGAAGGCAGTAGCAATATCAATAGCACTTTACATTTCTATACCACTTCACAGTGAACTAAGCACTCTAAGTGGTTTACAATGTGTAAGTCAATTGCCTCCAACAAGCTGGGGACTCATTTTACCGACATGCGAAAGGATGGAAAGCTGAGTCAACCTAGAGCCCTGTGGGATCGACTCACAACCTTGTGTCTGCAGGACCGTCATTTAACCACCACATGCCAAATGGATGAACTCAACGAGAGGACATGGGCCTGAATTCGAAGGACCTGAACAGAGCAGTGGAGGACAGGAGTTCTTGGAGGTGTCTCATCACAGGGTTGCCATGATTCAAGGACAGTTAACAACAGCAACATCCCAATTAAAAAACCTTTCACAAGAGTCAGTTAGCATGCAAAGGCTTGTTGAAACAAAAAAGGAACCCTAAGGGACATCCAATCCAACCCCTTGTTGGTGCAGGAATCCATGGCTAAACCAGCCCTGACAGGTGTCTCAAATCAGAAACTCTCTTTGGACAATTTCCTATGTTTTGTTGTTAACTGCCTTTGACTTGATCGCATGGCAACTTTGTGGATGAGACACCTCCAAGACCTCCTGTCTTCCACTGCTCTGTTTGGATCCTGCAAAGTCACACCCTTCACTTCCTTAATAGAGTCCAACCATCTAGCATGCAGTCTTCCTCTCCATCTACCTCCCTCCATCTGTCCCAGCGTCACTGTCTTTTCCAATGAGTCAATGCCTTCTTATGATGTTGATCTATCTACATTCATTCCATTTAAAAGCCCATCTCAAATGCAAGACCTACCACTTCCACTTCTCCTCCTTGATGTTTCCCTTTTCCTTCCCACATTCTTCCCTCCTCTTCTTTTTCTTCCTATGGGCTCCCGCCTCTTCTTCAGCTTTCCTCTTTCGGGAGCATCTTCCGGCCCCTGCTTTTGAGGTGGCTCTTTTGCTCTTCTTTCTCTTGGCCTTCTCTCCCCTGCCATCCTCCGGGACCTCTTGGTCTTTCCTCTTCTTCCTCTTGGCAGGCTTCTGCTCCTCAGAACTGCACTCCTGCTTGATTTCCAAGGGCAGCCCAAGCTCTGGTCCACCTTCCACCAACTCTTCCCCTTCTTTCCTAGATGCCCTTCCGGCCATTTCCTTCTCACCATCCAAACTGTTCTCTCTTTCGGACTTCACTTCACTCGTTTTCCTTCTTTCTGCCACATCTTCTCCCTCCTCTCCTTCACTCTTCCTCTCCCTCTTCAGCCACTTTTCATTATTATTCTCTTCTTTCCTTCCTTTCACTTTCTCCTCCTCCGCAATCTTTGCTTTGCCATGGCCTCCTGGTCTCACCTCCTGCCCTTCATGTTTCTCATTCTCCTGTTTCACATCAGAAGCTTTCTTTTTCTCAGTTCTCTCCTCCGCTGCTCTGTGGTCCGTTTCTGAAGAAAGCAACTCTTTCTTCACCTGTCGCTGGCTCACCTGCCAGAAAGAAATTAGGAATGTCAAGGGAGCTAACATGGTGTAGTGGTTTGAGTGTTGGACTACGACTCTGGAGATGAGGTGGATTGCCCACTGGAGCATAAAAACCCACTGGATGACCTTGGGCAAGTCACACTCTCTCAGCCTCAGAGGATGGCAATGCCAAACCTCCCTTGAAGAAACATGCCAAGAAAACTCTGTGATAGGTTATGCAGAAATAATCCAATTTGAGACCACTTTAAATATCATGGGTCAGTGCTACTGAATTTCTAGTTTTGTGAATATTTAGCCTTCCCTGTTAAGAGAGCTCTGGTGCCACAACAAACTATAAATCCCAGGATTCCAAAGGATGGAGCCAAGGCAGTTAAAGCAGTGTCAACCTGCATTAATTCTGCAATGTGACAGCAGCCTGGATAAGCCTTTGTTCTGACCGCTTTGATCTAATTTGGAAAAGCGGTATATAAGTAAACATTATTATTATTATTATTATTATTATTAATCCCTGTGAAAACAGGTAAGGCTTCAGATCTTTGTGTGGCTGCAGGAGTCTAGGATATATTAGTTTGAAAAAGCATTTTTTCTGAGCTCTGGTGACTAACTTCACCCACAAGTACCAGAATCAGAAATACTTTGATTCAAAATTTACTTTTATTTGAAAATAGATCACACCTATTTTCAATTAAAAATAAATTTTGAATCAAAGTATTTCTGATTCTAGTATTTCGGATTCTGCCTGTGGTTACTGTGGGTGCATCCACACTGCAGAAGTAATGGAGTCTGACACCACTTTAACTGGCATGACTCAATGCTATGGGATTCTGGGACTTGAAAGTTTTGTGAGATATTTAGCTTTCCTGTCAGAGAGCTCTGGTGTTCTACCAACCTACAAATCCAGAATTCCATAACATTGAGCCATGGAACTTAAAATGGTATCAGATTGCTTTATTTCTGCAGTGTGGCAGCAGCCTGTGATAGCAGGAGAGAGGTGGGAATCTTATGGCTCTCCAGGTGTTATTCAACTACAACTCCTAGCATGCCTCACCATTAGCAATGCTGGCTAGAGCTCCTGGGAGTTATGGTTTATTATTATTATTATTATTATTATTATTATTATTATTATTATTATTAACCTTTATTTATATAGCGCTGTAAATTTACACAGTTTATTAAATCCTTTAACTGATCCTGTGATTCCTACCCCATTCTTAGTCCTGCTTTTATTCAAATTCCATTGCTATATTCTGTATGAAATTCCACCATACTCACTGTCTTGTTTTCATCCCTCCTGGTGCACACTCTTTCTTCTGTTTCCAGCTTGATTTTCTTTCTCACAGGCTCTATTCTACATACACAAACACAGCATAAGAAATGTTCACGACAGTATTTAAATAGTCTGGTGTATGATTTTCTGAGGTTTCTCCTTCAAGTACAGGTTGAGTCTCCCATCTCTGAAAGGCTTGGAACCAGGAGTATTGTCAATTTTTCCAGATTTTGGAATATTTGCTTATACAGTGAACCCTTGTTATACGCTGGGGTTTGGTTCCAAGATCCCCCGTATATAACAAAATCTGTGTATGCTCAAGTCCCATTCAATATAATGAGATAGCAAAATGGTGTCCCTTATAAAAAATGGAAAATCAAGGTTTGATATTTGAAATTTATACTTTTTTAAAAACATTTTCAAACCATGTATGCTTGAATCCGTGTATAAAAAATCTGTGTCTAAGAAGGGCCGACTGTACGTAATGACTTATATTGGAGTTGGAACCAAAGTCTAAACATGAAATTCATTTATGTTTCATATACACCTTAAAAACGTAACCTGAAGGTAAATTTATACACTAGATTTTTAATAATTTTGTGCAAGGTGTCACTATCTCACCCACTGCTAGTGCTACCTAGAATAGAGATGTGAAATGTGTGACCCTCCAGATGTGAATGGACTGCAATCCCCAGTTTTCCTCACCACTGGCTGTGCTGGCTAGGATTCATGGGAGTTGCACTCCAACAACATCTGGAGGATACACAATTTCCATCCCAGCCTGGAGAGACAGGACTTTGTTTAAGAGAGGTGTTGGTAACTTTTAGCTCTCCAGATGCTTTCAAATACAGCTTCAACTACCCAGTATTGCCAGTGTTGGCAGAGGGCAATATATCTAAACAGACAAATGTTTCCTCCCCCGATTTAAAGGGTGGAAAGATCAGCACTGCACCTTCCATAGCCAAAGTACCTAAGTTTGCTTTTATTAACTCAGTAAAGAGAACAAATAAATATAAGCTTTTAAGTCAAAATAAGCTTCAGTATTAAAACAACCAAGCCACTTATTTCCTACGCCTTTCTACCTTTACAAGAGACTTGTGAATAGCAAAGTTTTCAATAAAGGCTTGACTTTATTGGCTTTTTGGAATTATTTATGACAATTCCAGGTTGAGTCTCCCTTCTCCGAAATGCTTGGGACCAGAGATATTTTTGATTTTTTAAATTTTGGAATACTTGCATTTGCATAAACATACATCATGAGATATCTTGAAGATGGGACCCAGGTCTAAACACAAAATTCATTTATGTTTCATATACACGTTATATACATAGCCTGAGGGTAATTTTATACCATATTTTTAAAATAAATGTGTGCCTAAGCAAAATTTGTGTACATCAGAAAGCAAAGATGTCCCTATTTCAGGCATACATTAAAAATGGGTTTTGGAATATTTTGGATTTTGGAATTCTGGATAAGGGAGACTCAACCTGTATTTATATTGTGACTTTCACTAGTCATTTCCCAGTAGGTTACAAGCTTTTCAGGTCCTGGATCTTGCCAGAAGGTAGGACATAAAGAAAGTAATGGGGGGGGGGCAGAAAAAGGATTATTATTCTTAGTTTTTTGTTTTATTTTTGCAAAATGCAAAACCATTCTACAACATTTGCTTCATTGCCATTTTAAACAAAGAACCAGCCATGGCTTAACAGCATACCCTCTCTTTTATTTTGCCCCTATTTTTCAGGCAGCTTACCCAAAGAAGATTTCCATACATGCACTTTACTTTGGGAACATTAGTTGATCACAATAAAGATACTGTTCATACCATCTTTGATATGCCTTTTAAAAATCTCTCTCTGGCACTCTTTACAAGTACAGTGGGCCCTTGGTATCCACTGGGGTTTGGTTCCAGGACTCCCTCTGGATACCAAAATCTGTAGATACAGTACTCAAGTCCCATTATATTACAGTAGCACAGTAAAATCATGTCCCTTATATAAAATGGCAAAAGCAAGGTTTGCTTTTTGGAATTTGTACTGTGTATCTTTTTAACATTTTCAATCTGTAGATGCTTGAATCCATGGATAAAGAATCTGTGAATACAGATGGTGACTTTACTTGAACTAAGTTGGTGATCATACTACAGTCAGCTCTCCATAACCATGGATTCTGCATCTATGGATTTAACCATCCATGGCTTGAAAATATATTTTTTTTAAAAATCCAAAAAGCAAATCTGGATTTTGCTATTTTATATAAAAGGGATACCATTTTTCCACCCCGCTGTATAAAATAGCACTTGAGCATCCACAGATTCCGGTACCCGTGGTGTGTGTGTGTGTGTGTGTGTGTGTGTCCTGGAATCAAACCCCAGTGAATATCATGGACCCATTATACAAGCGTGAGATAAGTCCATGTGCAAAATTCTTTCATGTTTTCTGTGGTTACTAATCCTGATTTTACCTCATATGAGAAACAGCATGGCCGTTACAGTCTGCGAAATCCATGGTACTCTCGAAACCTCTGAAAGAGAGAACAAATCAGATTTGGTTTTTCTGACAAAACAAGGCACTGGGTAAGGTATGTCCTTATGGTCCAACACAAATCTACAATCCAAAACAGAAAGATTTTGAGATAATCTATTTTGGATAACAGAGTCCAGGGGCTAGTCTACACGTAAGTGTACTATGCGAATTGCTGCAGATTTTTGCACATTCACATCAACATTCAATTGCTTTGTCTTTTCTGAGAATATTCATTTCTATTCACATCTATTCTTCCTCACTCTGCTATACGGTGCAGACGGTTCGATAATGTGCATCTTCACAAATACTCCCAGATCTGCTGGTAAAAACCGTAAAGCTTTTCTCCAGAAAATAAGTAGATTTTCCTTGCCCCAACCCAAAGGCCCAAACTTTTGCAAATCACATCTGGCCAGATCATATTCTAATCAAGTGAAATAAGGCGTATTTTAATCGTGTAGACAAGTCCCAGGATTTTTGGACGCAGAATAACAGAAAATGAAGTAGGGCCCTCCAGTTGCCCACATCTCTCTGTGACACTTCCAATGGATGAGAACGGGCACCGTTTTTCATAAGAAACCCAAAGTAGAATTGATGCCAGCCTATGGTCCAGGTAATGGAAGAGGAAGGGCAAGATGCTCGTTGCTAGGCAACCATTATACACTCCTTTTCTTTTTGGGCCTAGCAGTTTTATCCAGGGTTGTATATTGTATTTGTATGCCGTTTTTTATTGTGCTTATGCTGGTGTGTGGCCATAATAAATATTTATCTATCTATTTGGCTGTTATTACTATTTTCCAACCCTCTTAGTGGAACAATAATGACTGTATGAATTTAAACATTTTCACTTTCTACAGTTTATTGGCAGTTGTTATTTTGTTAGACCAATGTCCTAGGTCAGTTCCTTCTTTTTAATCCCTGTATTTTATAGTGCAAGAAATGCTAACCCTGGAAGAAGGGGGGAACCAGTTTTTTAAAACAAGACAAGACAAACAAAAAACCCAAAAAAGGTTTTTGTTTGTTTGTTTGTTTGTTTAAACCAGGGTTGTTGCTGTTTTGCATTAGTGTATAAGACTACACCAATAAAAGACTAAATCAGAAAATTAAGCAGCAAAATGCAGTTCAGATGTTCTGATCACCAGCTTAAATAATCATTATTTTAAAAGTGCTCTTTTAAAGCAAGTTGTTTTTGTTGAACTTTTATCAACTGAAAAATTTGTTTCTGGACAGAATTTCTTGCATTATAAAATAGAGGGATTCAAAAGAAGCAACTGACACAAGATACTGGTCTAACAATGGACAACTGCCAGTAAACTGTAAAAAGTCAAAATGTTTAAATTCAGTCACTGTTGTTCCAGTAAGAGTAATAACAGACAGACAGACAGATATATATTTGTTGTTGTTGTTTTGTGCATTCAAGTCATTTCCAATTCATGGCAACCCTATCATGGGGTTTTCTTGGCAAGATTTCTTCAGAGAAGGTTTGCCATTGCCTTCCTCTGAGGTTGAGAGTGCGACTTGCCCAATGTCACCCAGTGGGTTTCATGGCCAAGCTGGGGATCGAACCCTGGTATCCAGAATCATAGTCCAACACACAAACCACTTTGCCTCTCTGGCTCTATATATGAATAATTTTAAAAAACAGAAGTGTTTTTAAGGCATTTGGATTAAACCATGGTTTAAACTAACCTGATTTAAACCAGCCAACCCTGGTTTTATCACATTCATCTCTCTTTCCATGGAATAGGCTTTAGACTGATTTTGAGCATCTGCCACAGTTGTCCAAAAGAAATATAGCTCAAAACACAGTGATCTAGTGGTAAACATTTTAAGTGCATGCCTTCCATCCATCATGACAGTGTTTCCTTTGGCAATTCTCACAAGAAGAGTCCAAAAATGAAGGTGGCTATATAAAGCTATGATTACCTTCCCCAACCTGAAGCCCTTCACATGTTTAGGACTACACCTCCCAGTATTCCTGACCATGGGCCAAAACAATGATGGGAGGCGAAGGCAGTAGACATCAATGTCTTAGGTCCCATGCTGGAAGAATGGCAGGATATAAGTTAAATAATAGGAACGTGCATGGCTTTGTGCATCTTGCTGATATGTTGCCCACATCTAAGTTGCCTTATACATGTGGTTGTACTTTTTGGGCCATGTTGTAATGTCTGCAAAGTATGACCCCCATATCCACAGACTGGAAATTACCTAAAGGCACGCAACACACACACACAGATATATATTTGTAAGAATATGTGTTTATGTGTGTTGTGTGCCTTCCAAGTTGTTTTCAACTTATGGCAACCCTAAAATCCTAAACCCCATGGGGTCAACTTGGCAAGACTTGTTCAGATGAGGTTTGGAAGGCATTGCCTTCCTCTAAGAAAGTGTGACTTGCCCTTGGTCACCCAATAAGTTTCCATGGCTGAGGTGGGAATCGTACCCTGGACTCTAGAGTCATAGTCAAACACTCAGACCACAACACAATGCTGGCTCTGAGGTATATATATATATTATTTCTATCATCTATCTGTGTGTGTGTGTGTGTGTGTGTGTGTGTACACGTTTGTCTCTGTGTGTCTGCATACACACACACACACACACTGAAACAGATAGATGATAGACAGCAGTTTTGTATCTCTGTCAGTAGCAGATCTTTTGTACAGCTAATGGGCTTTACACACACAAAGCCAGATCACTCCCAATACTTTGGATTACAACAGAGACAGTTCTGTGTTTAATAGAAGTTGCTAAATGCATTGTGCTCCTTAGGAGGAAAAGCAGGGTATGACTAAGGTCTAATCTGCACTTCAGAAATAATGCAGTTTGACACAGCTTTTACTGCCAAGGCTCAACGCTATGGGATCCTGGGATTTGTAGTTTGTTGTGGCACCAGAGCTCTTTGACAGATATGGCAAAAAGTCAAAGAATTCCATAGCAGGGAGCCATGGGGGTTAAAGTGGCATCTAACTGCATTATCTCTGCAGACCTAAGAAGAAAAGAAAGACTATAATGGTAAAAAGAAAGAAAAGAGTAATTATACAAGCTGGCACCCATCATCCTGAATGCCCAAACGCACTGGATGATGAGGACTCCATGAGCTTTTCCTGCCAATTTAGCAGTACAAAACAAAACACAGCTTTGCCCAAGCACCTAAAAAGGGGTCAACAGAGGTCTAGCTCCGGAAACTCAAAAAGAGGCTTTCATAACTGATTAAATGCTTTAATTAAAAACTAAAGTTCAATTAATCTGGAATAAATCCCAGCCAGCCCTCGGGTCTGCCCTACAGTTGCCAACATGGTATCATGTAAACTTGTTCTCCTGCTTTTGGACATTGGTGTCAACATCCATTAAATTTAGAGTGTACTCTTTCATATGCACTATCTGGGTCTTATGTAAGGCAATGCTATGCAACATACTTGGAGGAAACCCCCATCTATTTTTATTTAATTCCTAACAATCTTTTGCAATCACAGATTTCATAACTGAGTGCTGCTGCATCAAGTTTAGAAGCTCATGGGCACCAGAATGACCACGTGAACAGAAAGGTGTTTGAAATATTTTAAAGCACAATATGTCTATGGCACTATCTGCAAACAGTCCCACAATTACGCTTAGGACTAAACTGTTGTTGCTGATGTTGTTGTGTGCCTTCAAGTAGTTTCCCACTTACATCAGCCCTAAGGTGAATCTATTGCCAGGTTTTCTTGGCAAGACTTGTTCAGCAAGAGTTTGCTACTGCTTTTCTCTGAGGATGAGAGAATGTGACCAGCCAAAGGTTGTCCAGTTGATTTCCATGGCCAAGCAGGGATTAGATTCCTGCTCTCCCAAAATCCTAGTCCAGCACTTGGACCACTACACCAGACTGGCTCTTGGCTGACTAGATATATCACAAATATGATATTCTGTGTACCTGTTGAAGACCCAGCTAGCATACCACTAACCAGAACAAATTCTATGCATCAGTATAAGTAAGCCATTTTATGTCTTTTAGAATTGAGTATTGAGTATTGGACTATAACTTTGGAGACCAGGGTTTGATTCCCAGCTCAGCCATGAAACCCACTGGGTGACCTTGGACAGGTTGCATGCTCTCAGCCTCAGAGGAAGGCATTGGCAAACCTCCTCTGACAAATCTTGCCAAGAAAACCCCATGACAGATTCACCTTAGTGTATCCATAAATCAGAAATGACGTGAAGGCACATAACAAGAACAACAAATCACTTGGATGTGGCCAGTGACGAAACTGCCATGCTCCCTAGGGACCCAAACATCAGGTGTTACTTTGTCCTGATTGCCAGGTTGCACAATCAGCAAAAAGTGTGAACAATATCCCCTTGCAGTCATGGTGGAGCCTTCAAAGGACACCAACTAAAACAGCAGCAACATTGAAGACCCAATGTGGGAACAACATATTGCAGCACAAACCCTTAGAGCGTAAGTTGGCAACAGTGGTGAGGAGCAACTGTCATTGCACTGCTCATTTTCACCTGAAAACCACAACTGGAAGGGATGTCTGGCTACAGTTTCAGGGTTTTTTGCAGAGGAGTCTAAGTTTTGGAAGACCTTGTGAAGACACCACCTTTGAAGACCTCAAGGAGCAGCAACTGACCTCCTTAGGTACTGTATCTGAAAAATTCAGAATATATGTATGGGAAGTGGGGCAGGGAGTTCAAAAAATCCAGTGAATCCCAAAAGCTCTAGAAGACCACAGTATGCAAAGATGAAGATTCTGTTTAAAGCACAAGCAACCTGGATTAATGTCTGCTAAAAGTCACACAGCCAGTTTTAGGATCAAACTACACAATACATTCAGCACGTATTTAAGAGAGGAGTTTGATCAAGTGGTAAAATACCTCTGTTTGTCACAGCACATTCTTTTCTTCACCCCTGCATCTTGCATTCATGCCACTGGTCCTTGAAAGCTTTAATTTGCTCTCCATGGAATTAATTTGTAAGTGTCATTGGCCTATGAAAAGCCAGACCAAACTACCCTATATACTCGACTACAAGTCGATCTCATGTAGAAGTCGAGTCCAAGTTTTGGGGCCAAAATTATGGGTTTTGAGCTGACCCATGGATAAGTCGGGAGTAAAACTTAAGAGGCACACAACAAAAGATATAAAGGACAAAGCTAAAGAAAATGATGCCAAAAAACTTACAAAATTATGGCAGGCATAACTGTGCTTCTCCAACCCAGGCATCCAAAAAGGTCAGAAGTGGAGCCATGTTGGGCAGAGTAGAAGGGCTTGGTGCTTCATTTAGGTGCTTCTGGGATGGACTAAGCTCTCACCTTTCACTACTCTCCTTAGAGAAAAGAAAGTGGTTCCCTTTTTTTTGACCCATGGATAAGTCGATCCAGTTTTGGGGAGGTCAATTTTTTGATTAAAATATCTAGTCTATACATGAGTATATACAGTAGATACTTACCTAGAGGAACTTTGCTCTTCTGACAAGGTAGATTTGGACTGGGAGGATTCAGCCTTACCCTGAAAGAGAAAAAAACCATGTCAGCATCCAAGATAGACCCAGAAAAGAGGTTCAAGACATCTTATGTCGAGTCTCATGTCGAGTTTTTAACTTCGTATGTTTTATACTGTATACTGTTTGATATATCCATGTTGTAACCCGCTTTGATCTTTGGAAAAGCGGGCTAGAAATAAACAGTATCATTATTATTATTATTATATTGGCAAAGGGTTCATAACTACAGGGAGCCTAAGAGTCCAGTAGCCATGCCAAAGTCACACTCCAGCATAGCTTTGGCACAGCTTTTGGCCTCTTAAGATGCATGCATCATTTAACCAACATACCTCCAAGGTGATCCAAAGCAGCTTTATTTTGGCCTGTCTGTTCGGGCCCTAAGTTTCTAGTCCACTTGATTCAGGAAACACATGGGAAGGTGTGCAAATAACATGCTATCCAGCTGCCAATTAAGAGGTAAACCTGTGTCCCACCTTTCATCAGCCTGACTCATAACATTCATTGTCCTGAGCCTAGAGGTGGCAAGTGCCAAGAATGATAGGGGGAGTTATAAGGGGGTCAAGCCAGTCCAGTTCATGCACAGATAATCTAGGGAGCTGACCAGACACGAAGCTTGGTGCATTAGCAAGGCCTCTGCCGTTCTAGAATCAGTCACAAGAAGTCAATAGCCATGATACCCAAAGGAAAAGGCAATGAGATATGCCAGTTAATATAGTACAGGTTGAGTCTCCCTTATTCAGAATTCTGAAATCCAAAAACCAAAGGTGACTGAGATAGTGACACCTTTGCTTTCTGATGGTTCAGTGTACATAAACAAGCTTCATTTATATACCGCTTCATACCATCTAAGCAGTGTCTATGCGGTTTACAACTGTAAGCTAATTTGCCCCCAACAATCTGGGTACTCATTTTAGCGACCTTGGAATGATGAAAGCCTTAGTCAAGCTTGAGCCCTTTTGCTGGTCTTAAACTCGCAACCTTATGGTTTTGAGTGAGTGGCTGCAGGCCAGGCATTTAACCACTGCGTCACCATGCATCACGTTATTAAAATACTGTATAAAATTACCTTCAGGCAATGTGTTTAAGATGTATATGAAACAGAAATGAATTTCATGTTTAGACTTGGGTCCGATCTCCAAGATCTCTATCTATCTATCTATCTATCTATCTATCCATTCCAAAATAAAAAAAATATCCAAAACTCAAAAGTCCTGCTCCCAAGCTTTCTGGATAACTGAGATTTAAGATTAAAAATAAATCCCAGAGCACAAGGGCATTTTGAGATGAACCCTTGCAAACAACAAGAACTCCCTCCAGCTAATGGGATATTTATATAGGCGCCTGACCTCAAGACACCAAGTTGCTACTTGCTCAGCATTTCTCACTGAAACTTCTGCAAGAGACTTTGACTCTTCCAACACTGGTCCTCTTCCTTTTGATGTGATGCAGATGATGGAGGTCTTTTCTCAGCATCCCTCCACTCCAGCTGAATTGAGAGCCCATCTTGCTGACGGTCTTCAATAGCTGTGTCTGTCACTACCTGCCCAGATTCTGGGATCATCTAGAGTCAGAGGTCTATCTAGGTCAGAATCCTCAGATTCCACAGAGCAAGTTAAAACACACATGACTGCATTGCCCAACATACACTGGATCCCTTACTAGGTGGCCAGAAAGAAACCAAGATCCCTTTTCCTTTGACATCTCAACTGCAACTCCCCAACATCATGTCTCACCATGGACTACATACCTGGTGTTTTGTGTTTCTTGTCTTCACAGCTGTGTTTCCATCTTCTACCTTCCTGTTTGTGGCTTTGATCCTGCTGGCCTCCTTTGACTTTATAGAGCTTCTTAGCAAAACCAGTAAATGGAGAGATTGAATAGGTGGAACAGTGAATGTGATGCCAAACTACTGTCTCTTCTTTCCCTCCCAGATCCATCCTGTGTGGCTAATGCTGGTGAAATCCTATATTTGGCCTAAATTGCTTACATTGAGATTTTCAACTAACATTAAAGATTAACAGTGTAGCAAGTGCTACAAAACCAAGAATCCTTTGCACCAGTCCTTTAAGCTTTCTGATGTGGGGGAACTGAAATTATTTTTTCCCAACTCCTAGAGTTGGTGTTGTTACTATGTGCCATTCAGTCAACTCTGACTGATGGCAACCCTATCCATGGGTTTTCTCAGCAAGATTTATTCAGAGTGGGTTTGCCATTGCCTTCCTCTTGAGGCTGAGAGAGTGTGACTTGCCCAGGGATTTCCAAGGTGATTGCATGGCGGGGTGGGGATTCAAACCCTGCTCTCCCAGAGTCCTAGTCCATTGCTCAAACCACCTCAATACACTGGCCTTTATTATAAGGAATGTCCGCTATTTGAGGACCAGAAAGCTTGTCTCTTATAGGACTGACAGCTGCCCCTTATTATAAATGATGTCTTCTATTTGAGAAAAGCTTTTGGAAATAATTTTAATGATGATAATTCTTTTTTGAAGCAAAGAAGAGGAAAAAATGACTTGCAGCTGCAAGACGGCTTCTATATTTCTCTGCCAAGTGTCTTGCTACATTCTCTTGTGGCTCAGAGTCTTAAACTTCCAGAATCCCTGCACCACATTGCCTTGGGAGGTTCCTGGAATTGCAGTTCAAAAAGAGTACTTTTTCCAAACCGTGCTTTACATTGTGGGGGAGACCATTAATTTGGCCAACCTCTCTGTTCAGAGAAAGCTTGACTACTTGTTCCCCCCTCCCCCCATGGGAATATAGTCTGAAATGCGCTGCCAGGAAAAAGTGCGACAAGTTTAGGGGTCTTTGCCACTTCTTTCCACAATGGAGGACATTTTGTCATGCTGCTCCAGAATATGCATGTGAAGTTTTCCCTTTCAGGGCCTCCAGCACTAGCATGTTTCAATGGCTCTTTGCACCTGCTTATTCCAGCGAAAGGAGGCCAAAGGAACACAAAAGGCAATCTCTTGTGTATCAAGCAAAGCTGGAAATGTATGCTACAAAGCCTAGATATTGCTCAACCGTTTCCCGTTATTTTGGAAAGACAACACTCCCTTGGCTCCCTGCTCAGCATACCCTATCAAAACTGACGGCACAAAAACCATACCAGTAATGCAGACAATTGTTTCCACTCTGCAATCCTGTCTTACTAATTGGAAAGAAAACAAAACTCCGCGCTTGGGAGGAGATAAATGCTTTGGATTCTTGGTTATATTTTAGTTTGGCTGCCGAGCAGGCAATAAATGCACCAACAGCTTTGTAGGTCATGAAATGAAGAGAGATGCTAGCAAAGTGTGGTCTGTATTTATGGATTATGTTATGGATTAAATACAAATTTATATATTTATGTATAGAATCCTTTTGGCGCATTAGAACTAAGACAGCACAGGCAAATCAGCAGCAGAAAAGACCATCTGCACAGTGGCTGTGGAAGAAGTAAGGCCCAGGAATAAGGGGTCATTCAGACGGTGAAAATAATCCAAGATGAATCTGGGCTGAATTTCCTTGGTTCACATGCATTCCAAATGCACCCGATTATGTTTTTTAGGGGGCTACCCAAAAACCCACTTAACCCGGGATAATCAACATCGGATTTTTCCCCAGTTTTTAAAAAAGATTGGCATTGTCAGAAGTGTGAATAACCAATGCAACTAGACCCAGGAAAAACTCAGCATGCCTTGAATGTGTTTCCAATACGTTTGCATTGTCGACTCAATCTTTATTCAAATGCTGGCAAATGCGAGCAATCAAACTCCCAGAGATGCTGATAGGCGCGGTTCCGTTGTGTGAATAACAAACCCAAAATGTGTGAGTGAGATTATTTGCATAGTCCCGCTAAAAATAAAACCCAATTTCTGAATGACTCTTAGGGTGCTCCTTGTCACCTGTTTGCATGACAAACTGAAATTCCCACTTCTATACAAGTATTAAGGATACAAAAGCTGCCTTTGGTTTTCATTCTAGCAACCCCACCTCAAGGACCTATAAAGTCCCCCTAACCTCCACCAATGAAAGAAAATATCATCCCTAGATGCAATCTGGAAAAAGCCTTCAAGTGGCCTCCAAACCTTTGACATGTTTTTCTTTACTTCAGAAAAGCTTCCCTGACCTGATTGTTTCATTTCACAATTGCGTATTGTTATCACTATTATTGTACTTATTATTACAGGTTGAGTCTCTATATTCCAAAACCTGAAATTCTTCAAAATCCAAAATTGTCTACATGAGTGACTGAGATAGGGACACCTCTGTTTTCTGATGGTTCAATGTATCCATTTTTTTCATAAACAAAATTATTCAAATCACAGAATAACAGAATGATGGACATCCAGTCCAACCCCCTGCCATGCAGGAAGACACAATCCAAATAGAGTGTATACAATTACCTGCAGGCTTTGAGTATAAGTTGCATGGGAAACATAAATGTTAGACTTGGATCCCATCTCCAAGGCATACATGCAAACATTCCAAAGTCTGAAAAAATCTGCAATCCAAAACACTTCTAGTACCAAGCATTTTGGATAAGGGAGACGTAGCCTGTATAATAGTAAACACTAAAGTGGAACATTAGAATGGAATTAAACTACTCACAGTATTAAAACAGTTCAGATCTACTCTTAATAAAATGCAACCAAAAAGACTTTGAGTTTGTAAATATCGATGAAGTGGATAAGCTTCTTGGATGTGTAAGGAGGACAACATGCCCCCTTGATCCTTGCCCATCATGGTTGACTGAACAGGGAGGTGATGCAGTAAAAACATTGCTACAAATTATAATTAATGCATCATTCAGGGAGGGGAAATTTCCAGCCCAATTAAAACAAGTGATAGTCAAACCACTGTTGAAAAAACCCTCCCTTGACTCCTTGATCAAAAAAAATTACAAACTGGTCTCCCTTTCACCATTCTTGGGCAAAGTGATCGAGAGGACAGTTGCCTTCCAACTCCAAGCTGTCTTGGATGAAGCCGATTATAGACCCATTTCAAACCAACTTCAGGGCGGGATACTGAGTTGAGAGGGCCATGGTTGCCTTAGTCGATGATCTCCATCTGGGCATCGACAGGGGAAGTGGGACCCTGTTGGTGCTCTTGGACATCTCAGCAGCATTCAATACCATTGACCACGGTATCGTAGAGTTGGGTGTCATCCACATATTGATGGCACCATGTGCTAAATCTCCAGACAATCTCTCCCAGTGGTTTCATGCATATGTCAAACAACACGGGGGTCAAAACAGAACCCTCAGGAACCCCACAGACTAATGGCTAGGGGGTTGAACAGGAGTCCCCCAACACCACTTTCTGGGTTCTTTCCTCCAGCAAGTAACAGAGCCACTGTAAAAGAATGACTCTAAGTCCCATCTCAGAGAAGCAGGCCAGAAGGATAGCAAGAGGTCCAGCAGAACCAACATGGACACCCTTCCTATGTCCAGTTTCTGGTATGGATGTTTTCGACCCTTTGAGGCTGAGAGTGTGTGACTTGTGAAAACAGTGTGAAAACAGCTTTCCCACTTAAACCACTGGGGCAATGTGGTGTAGTGGTTAGTCTTGGACTATGACTCTGGAGACCAGAGTTTGACTCCCAGCTCGGCCATGTAAGCCCACTGGGTGACCTTGGGCAAGTCATACTTTCTCAGCCTCAGGGGAAGGCAATGGCAAACCCCTCTGAACAAATCTTGCCAAAAAAAAAAAACCTTTGGGTCACTATAAATTGGGAATGACTTGAAGGCACACAACAACAAGCCACCAAGGAAGCGTGAGAGGCACTTCCAGTGTTTCAGCAGATAAACCTGCTCTTAAGGTAACGTATTCTCAACCATGGGATTATTACACTGAAAAGCTTAATAAACAGTGAATCTTTCTCCCTCCAGATATTTGGGATGACAAATTCCAGAATTCCCTAACATGACATATGATGGCTGGGGCCGCTGAAAAATGGACTCCAGTACATCTGGAAGACCAAAGGATGCCATGCCCTTTTAAAAAGAATATTCTAACAAAGGAAGAACTCCACAAGAAGGATTCAAGACATACTATGTGACAGAGAAGACAAAGCATTACCTGGAGATGGTGTTTTCCTGTAATGGCTTCTCCTTTGACAGATGCTTCTTCTTTGTACCTTTCAAAGACTGAAAGAGAGGAGCATGAAAATGATGAGGGGCACAGACAGATACACCCACTGACAAGGTTTAGGGCATTTCACCCTAACTGATGGGCTTTATTTCCCCCTGCCTTTAACCTGCAAATTGTGCATTTACTTGCCTCCATATATAATTCTAATTTCCTGCCCTTTTCCAGTCCACCCCTCAACACATCACTCATGCCATCTGCAAAGTTTCTTTGACTAAACAATTCTTTGCAAGGTTTCGTGATGATACAGGTTGAGTCTCCGTATCCGGAATTCCAAAATACTCCAAAATCCAAAACTTTTCTCAGAGGTGGGCTGAGGTAGTGACACCTTTGCTTTCTGATGGTTCAGTGTGCCCAAATGTTGTTCCACGCACACAATTATTTTAAAGTATTGTATAAAATTACCTTCAGGTTATGTGTATAAGGTCTATATGAAGCATATAAGAATGCTGTGTTCAGACTTGGGTCCTATCTCCAAGTTATCTCATTATGTATCTATGTGCAAATACTGTACATGTATTTCAATTTAAAAAAAATCCAGAATACCCCTGGTCCCAAGCATTTCATGACAATTCTCTGAAGATGCCAGACACAGATGCTGGTGAAACATCAGGAATAGACTCTTCGAGAACACGGCCACATAGCCCAAAAAACCACAAAAAACATCTTTTGGGAGTGCTTTAGCTGTGTATTCCTACATGGCCGGGGGCTGAATTAAATGGCCATTGGGTCACATGCGAAGGGTCACAGGTTCCTCATTCCTGATTTAGTCCATTTTCTAAGGCTTTAAAAAAATTGGTTCATTTGTGAAGGATATACACACAAGTTTTACTGTATTTTAAAGGATTTTTCTCCCATCCTGAATAGCTGGACAATCCAGGACTGAATTGGAGCTGAATTCCAATTAATTTGGAAAGATTGAAACTTTGCCCATACCGATAATGCTTTACATGGCTAGGTTACCAATAAATTCAATAAAATTTGCAATATTATTTCTCCCATCTGTACATTTACTTAGGACTGCTCTTCTAAGTCACTATTTTTATCTGACACACTCTCATGTTTTTGTTATTTGCTGTTGCTACGGCCATCATGTTGCTTTTGACTTATGGAGAGATTTCTGTGGGCTTCTCACACCAAGAGCCATGCTCAGTTCTTGCAAACTCAGGCACCATAGTTTCCTTTTGGGGTCAATCCATCTGTCAAGAGGTCTCTATCTTTTTTAGTTGCCTTCAACTTTGCAGAACAGGAAAGAGTAGACTATAAAGCTGGGGATACTTTGAACCTTTCATTTAAACAAGAAACTGCAGCAAGTATGGGCTGGAAAACTAAATGCAACAGAAAACAGCTCAAACCCAGCCAATACCCAGCCGATGAGGCACCACATTTTTAATCAGAACTGGAACTATGACCCCACATCCAAAAGAAACGTATCAATCTAGCCATCAACCTGTCCATCCAACAAACCTTTTCATCGTATTGGGTTTCTTGCTGCCCTTTGGCGGGAGCTTTTTCCCTTGGTTTCTTTGGCCTTTTGGGCTCTGGCGATACACAAAGCTGTTTCTTGTTTCTTGAAAATGGAACGAAGAATATGATTAAGAAGAGCATGTCCAAAACATACCACCCCGAGATGCGGCAGCTCAGTACCTCTCACAAAATGACAACATAACCACTTTCATACCCACTGGCACTTCTGTTCATTTTACTCCAGTCTATTCACCCATGATCTCCCCCATTTTGTCTCTAGAATGCAGAAAAGAACTGATAACCAATTTATATCCCGGTGGCCTTCCCCTTCCTCCTTTTTTCCACTCATGGAAAGACTTGATATGCCTTTATGATAAGGTAGGAAACACATGGACTACATGCTGGGCTGCAAATCCCAGTAGCTATTGCCACCATAGCCAATAGTGGGGAATGCTGGGAACTGCACTCCACCAACATCTGGAGGGCTCCATGATTCCTACCCCTCCCTCATGTGAATCCCTGGGCAAATTTTCTACATCTGTCTGTAATGAATTACAGGTTGAATATCCCTTATCTGGAATTTCAAAGTTCAAAATACTCCAAAATTGACCGGATAGGTGGCTGGGAAAGAGACACCTTTGCTTTCTGATGGTTCAGTGTGCAAACACACTTTGTTTCATGTACAAACCTATTAAAAATATTATGTATAAAATTGGCTTTGGGGTATGATTATAAGATGTATATGATACATAAATTGATTTCAGGTTCAAACTTGGGTCCCATCTCATTATATATATGCAAATATCCCAAACTCTGAACAAATCCAGAATCCCAAATACTTCTGGTCCCAAGCATTTCAGATAAGGGAGACTCAATCTGTTTTAGCAACATAACTTATATAGCCTATAAGGAGTTACCCTTTTTGGTAACGCTGCTGTTCAAAAAAGATAAAATTCCAAATGTAACAAGAGGGAACAGAGTCACTCTGCAGGTATGATAAAAAGCCAGGAATAACATTTTCTATCCAAGTTACTTTTAAAGGACATTTTAAGAAGTTATGTTCAAGTTTTACACCATTCAGTTATTAATCCTAAGGTTTATGGGTGTTTCCTTGAAAGACAATCTAACAGCAAGTAACAGAAAAGTAACCAGCAACTCTATGAACAAGTAATTTTACTGATTGAACATTGTAAAGAGTTATTTTTAAAACAGTATTACAAGGGTAGGGAGGTGTATCGCTGCTTGTTTTTTGCAAACAAGAACAAATCATTTCAAAAATCTTCTCCCCACTGGGAAGATTTTAGTGCAGTTTTTTCAGGCTGACCTTTCCTTGGGACTTTCCTGTGTGAAAAAAGGCTCCAAAAACAGAGTATTTGTGCAAAACTCACTGTTCTCTGCATAAAAGCCAGGGTTGTTTTTTTTTGGGGGGGGGGGGTGTCTCTAGTTTTCTTTGGGTTTTTAGCACAAATTATTTGTTGTGGGGAAAAGATCCCAAATGAAGAAAAAAAAAACTGTGACTGGTCATTTTCTCAACAAAATATTGAATCTTGTTAAGGACAAAATCTGAAATTACCCTGTACATCCCTAAACAAGTAACAGGAGTACATTGCTTTTCAAAAGTAACTTTCCACACTCTGGTTTTGCAGTGGTTTTTCAAACTAGAAATCCTGATGTCCCTCAGAATCCTTTTAGAGTAGACATTGGGCCAAGGCCCCTTGGGGAGCTATTGCAGCCCTTTTGCCTTCCACAATTGCTCAGCCCTGAACTACTCCGTGGAATTTATTCTGTTGGTCGCCACTCCTGAACCCACCTCTCTAGCAGAATCTATGGTCACCTATCACTAGATGTTAACCATAGAATCGCACTGAGAGACCCACAGTGTCTAGACCAGTGATTCTCAAACTTTGGTCCTCCAGATGTTTTGGACTTCAGTTCCTAGAATTCCATGATATTGGCCAAACTAACTGGGGTTTCTGGTAGTTGAAGTCCAAAACACCTGGAGGACCAAAGTTTGAGAATCACTGGCCTAGAGAAATATTCTCTCTAGGAACATCTAGGTCCTCCAGGATGACTCTATGGCCAACATCTGGTGGAAGCTGACCGTAAAGTCATGCTGGAGGACCTAGAGATCCCTACACAGAACATATTAATCTAATCCATGAATAATCAAATCAGCAAGTTGCAAATGTGGTGGGCATAGTGTTAACTCCAAATCCAAACTAAATTTGGGGGTAAGCGTTTAATGGGCCTCTGAAGGGTCTAATTGTGTATAAGATGTATCTAATCTTCTTGACCCATAGAGAGCTCACAACATCTTATCTAATCCTTTTCAGAATGGAGCCCAGTGGTCATAGGATGACCAATGCTTCTTCCTCAAATTGACACATTCAGGGCAGTTGGAAGGCTGAATTTCAGGGCCACCGGCTGAGAGCATCACCTGACGCCATTCTCTCCGTCTGGCATTTTCATTAGCAAAGGCTTTTTAGCATCCCCCATGGTCTGCACTGTCCACACTTCCCGATCGGTCATTTTGCAAACTTACATCTGCAAGAAAAAGAGATTATTTCATTTCACACATTCATGGTCCAGTCTCCACATATTTGTCCCTGCTGCACTCATACAAGACGAATGTATCATGTGGTTTTCTTGGCAAAGTTTGTTCAGAGGGTGTTTGCTTTGGCCTTCCTCTGAAGCTGAGAGAATGTGACCTGTGGGTTTCCATGGCTGAGCAGGGAGTTCAAACCTTGGTTTCCAGAGTCATAAGTCAAAGTAGAAGGTATTTGAAAGTGAACTGGTGAAAGTAAAAGTGAGAAAGACAGAGAAGTGATAGATGGTGTAGGAAGAGTGATAGATGAGATTGGATGAGTGTGGTTAAGAAGTAATTTGTAGATAAATTGTGTATTAGATGATATACAGATAAGCAATCGATATTAATGATGTGTTATTTATATGGTAAATTTATAATCAATGTAGGGAAGATTTTATATATTTGAACTGTTTTGAATAAAGATACAGTGGGTCATCCACATTCACCAGAGTTAGGGACACAGAGCCCCCGTGAAAGTGGAGAAAACGCATATAAAAAAACACACTGAAAGAACGCCTCTCTAGGAATCTCTAGGTCCTCCAGTGTAACTCTGTGGTCAACATCTGCTGAACATTGAAAAATGCCTAGTGAAGTATTCTCTCTAGGAATATCTAGGTCCTTCAGTACAATGTTTGGTGGAAGTTGACCATAGAGTTGCCCTGGAGGACTTAGATATTCTTAAAGAGAACATATTAATAAAATCCGTGAATCATCAAATCTGCAAAAGTCAAATACGCAAATGTGGAGGGACAACTGTATTTATAATTTTAAAAAGTCAAAGCAGACTTAACTGCCATTAACAACATCAACAGGTTATCTCTATTAAAGAAAGGCCATAGTTGTGAACTAGTGCAGGCTAGCACACTAAGCACTACTATGCACAAATAGCTTTGCAGACCATATGCTGAGAATACTCACGTTTTGGAATCGCTGAAGCCGAGAAACGTGATTTTCCTTTCCTCCCACCCTTCAGTTATTCCTCACTCTGCCGCAGCTCAGCAGGCCAAGCTCAAAGGGGATGCCAGGCACTGTGACGCTGGCATCCAGCCCAACCAACCACTTTGGCTCTCCTTACTAAGTCATTATGACATAAGATAACCCATAGCCATTCAGTGGAGGTCAGTACTTTCAAGAGTTTGTTCTTCTACTCTCCCTCCCAGGAGGTTTAAATAAAATATTAAGAACTAGAGGCTAACGGCAACATTAACTCAATTATACAGGAGAACCTAGTCACCTATGGCATACGCAGATCACCTCCAGGGCTACAAAGTTTTGTTTTTTCCAGCTGCAAATGACCAACAGCAAAGATAGGAAAGTTAGTTAAAAAGGAATACATTCAGCCCTTCACATCTGCGGCTTTGACTTTTGCGGATCTGATTAGTTCGGTTTTGAATATTATGTTCTCTCTAGGAATCTCTAGGTCTTCCGGAGCAATTCTGCCAGAAGTTGACTATAGAGTTGTTCTGGAGGACCTAGAAGTTCCTAGAGAAAACACCTCGCTAGGCGTCTGCAGGTCCTCCAGTGCAACTTCTGGCAGATGTGGGCCGCAGAGTTGCACTAGAGGACTTGGAGATTCCTAGGGAGGTGTTCTCTTAGGTAAAAAGAATAGTGTTTTTTCTCATTTGAATTTTTGCCACATTGACAGGGGTCCTTCAGCAAATGTGGAAGGAACCACTTAACCTTATCACACGAGAAAACAAAGCGAAAAAGGAGCCAGAGAACAGTAGCTTTCTGCATGCCTTACTGCATGACATTGTAGCGCTTTAGTTCTCTTCTCCTGGGAGATGGTTGTAAAAGTGAGACTTTTGTTGTGCTGAAAAATCTGTTCAAGTTGTTTTAAATGATGGAAGCTATCGAAATGGATAAACTGACCTGCTCAACTGAAGGAAACTATTTGGAAACACACAGACAACTATGGCAAATCTTCCCATTCTATTGCCAAGATAACTGGAGTTGCGAGGAACTATGACGATGAATAATTTTGTTTAGAGAATATAAATTTCAACAATGAAACATGTAACAGCTTTTTAAGATAACATCATAAATCACAATTTTTAAAAAGGTAACAGTAGATTATAAAGAGAAGCAGAAAATAGTAAAGAAATATTAGCACAATCAGACAGAGTAAAAGGAAGAAGAATGAAAACAGATAAACACAAAAGAATACAAGTAAATATCATTTAAGATATACATGGTACTAATGGGGAGAGGGAGGGTTTAAGGGAATTTAGAAGTCATGAAAATGAGCATCTGACAAGTTCAAATGTCTGTTTGTTTTATGGCTTTTTTAATAATAAAAATCAAAAAAGAAAGAAAGATCTGTTCAGCAAAAGGCACGCTTTTACAACCGTCTCCTGCAGGAAAAGACATGAAGCACTAAGACATCATGTGGTAAAGCATGGCAAAAGCCACTACTCTCCATCTCTATTTTAGCTTTGTTTTCTTGTGCAATAAAGCTCTTAGTGTGTTTAATTGTTTATTAGGTTTTTAAAAACGACAAATCCCAAAACTACAAAATCTGGGGGAAAGTTTTGGCAGACACAAGAGAAAAGGAGCATTTCCAAGCCCTGCTCCTCCCAAAACCAAATACAGTCTAATCACTCTCAACCCTTTAAGGATCAATATGGTGCATCTTTGGAAAATAAGACCTCTTTTGATCAATTAATCAATTATTTTTATTAATAGAGAGGGAGGCTGTCATCCAGCAATACTCTGAACCAAAAAGAAAGTTGGAAGCCTGGCTGCTGGAAAAAAGTAAAATTCAGATAAATCAAATGTGCTGCCTTTAGTCACTGTATTGGGAGAATTGTGGGATAAAAGACAACAACAACAACAACAACAACAAAAATAATGTTTACAATTTTCCTTTCTTTCTTTTGCACTTCTTTTGCAAATTTTTAATTCCAGGTTCTTAAGGACTCCCCAGATTTCCCAGGCATTACATGACTGTTATCTAATGTTATTTTAATTTGTTGTCTGCCTTATTTTATTGAATGCTAACATGTACTAATACATATATATTTAATTATTTTCATAGAATGTATGCTATAGGCAGATTTATTTTACCTATTTTAATTTGATTCTATGTACGTACAGCACTGTGTAAATTTACAGCACTATATAAGTACTGTAAAGCTTAATAAGAAGACATAATTTGTAGGTCCCCTTAAAGAGAAGGAGGCTTGGAAACACTTTCTTCTTTTAACGCATTGAAGGAAATTCAGATTTTACAAAGCCAAGAGCAAAGAGAGATGCATGCTATCTTTGATACTTGGCACCCACCTTCAAAGACCTGAGCAGTGTTTTAGCAAATACTAAATACCAGAAACAGCTTGTTTTGCAAACAGGCTCCTTTCCTGTTCCTCCTCCTTGAAGGGAAAGCCCTCCTTCAGAGAAGTTACTTTAATGGTACTGGTTTCCTCTGATTGGAAGACTGGGCTGATGAAGGGGAGGATCATTCCTAAAAGAAATCTGGGAAGGAAGGAATCTTCTTGCATTTTGGGGGGATTGGTTTCTAGGAAAGGAGGTTTATAGGAAATTTATAGGAAACCCCCCCCCCCTTTTTAAACATTTCTAAATAATTCTGAAGGAAATTCAGATTTTAAAAAGCCAAAAGCAGGTAGCAAAGAGATTCATCCTTTCTTTGAGAATTTGTGGTGGATCAATTATTTGTTGTTATGAGTTATTTTTTAGCTAGTTAGTTTGTGGTGGGTTAGTTATTTTTAAGGCCACTTTGGCTGCATCATGGGTTCATTTATTTTTTAAATGCTTGTAAGTTTATTATATAAACACATATCACACAGCAAAGTCACACAGACAAACACAAAACATTACACAATGACAAACTCACATTACATAGTACCCTACTAATGCGACAGATAAAATTAAATTCATTAAATCCTATACATTCACTTCCAAGATAACCTGCTTACCTAAAAGAATATTCCTCCTGAATTATTATTGTTTAAACCTCTAATTCTCAGAAGAGTAAAATTAAATATCTTTACTAAATCTACTATATGACTTTTTCTTAGATTAGGTTCATACTTTTTCTAATCAAATTGAGATTATCATGGGTTTATTTTTTATTTTTGTTGTTTGCTATATTTTATTTATTTAATGTTAATACATGTATTAATATATATTATGTTAAATTACTTTAGCAGAATTGTACACCTTAGGCAGGTTTATTTTATTTTATTTCAACTGATTGTACGTACAGCGCTGAGTAAATTTAGAGCACTCTATAAATAAAGCCTGATGATGATAATCTGCACTGCAGAAATGATCTAGTTTGACACCACTTTAATTGCCAGATGCTATGAAACCCTGGATTTGTGGTTTGTTGTGGCAACACAGCACTCTGACACAAAAGGCAAACTGTCTTGCAAAACGACAAATCCCAGGATTCCATACCTTTGAGCCATTCCAGATAAAGTGATACCAAACTGCGGCCTGTTACAGACGGCCAAAATAAAGCTGCTTCGGGTCTCTTTGGAGGTATGCTATTTAAATGATGCATGTCCTAAGAGTCCGGAGGTTGCACCAAAGCCACACTCCATTCCTAAGCACTGGAATGCAGCTTTGGTGCAGCTTCCAGATTCTTAGGATGCATGCATCATTTAAACAGCATACCTCCAAAGAGACCCAAAGCAGCTTTATTTTGGCAGTCTGTAACAGGCCTGCATTATTTCTGCAGTGCAGATGCATAACTCCACCCAAATTAACCGAGGTGAATCAACCTCACCAAATAGTATGGGACTTGGTTATAAGCAAACATGCATTACACTGTTATAGCAGTTCAATATGGCTTTAACTGCCCTGGCTCCATTCCGATGATGATGATGATGATGATCTTTATTTTTTCCTTTTTTATTATTATTTTATTTATTACATCCATCACACCAATATACTTACATACATGCATACATCTATACTCTCACATAGACATACATATAACACATTTCCATATACCTACTAACACAGACATACAACACACTTATATACATATACCATTTCTACTATTTACATCTTTCATCTCATATTATACGATACCTATATCCTTTTTCCAACCTATAGTTCTCTTTATTATATACTGTATCTTCTCTTCTTAAAAATCTTCCGGTCTTCTGATGTCATCACTCAGTTTTTACTATAATCTTTTTATTATTAGCTTTATTTATTTAGTAGCTGTACATACAATCAGTTAAAAATAACAGAACATTGGGATTTGTAGTTTGTTGATATACTAAGAAGTGTTATGCTACACAAAACTCTAGTATCCTACTTCAGGGATGTGTCCATTACTCTTTAGCAGAGAGAATTAAAAGTTAATGCAGCATGGTGTAGTGATTTGAACGTGGGGTGATGACCCTGGAGACCAGGGTTCGATTCCTGGCTTGGCCATGAAAAGCCACGGGCGACCTTGGGCAAGTCACACTCTCTCAGCCTCAATGGAAGGCAATGGCACACCTCTGAACAAATCATGCCACGAAAAACCTGATAGGTTCACCTTGGGGCACCATAAGTTAGAAATGACTTGAACAACAACAACAGATTATAGATCCTAGGATCCTACAGGATGGAGGTTAAACTGGTTTAAACTGCTACATTTGTGCAGTGTGGACGCATCCCAGGGGGTTGCAATTTGCACCACCAGTTTTACTCCTTTCGCCTACCCAGTGCTTCTCTATTATTAATTAATATAATTAATATATTTATATAATAATTATTAATAATATATTAATTGATTGGTTGATTGATTAATTGGGCTTAAGACCCTTAGTCAATCCAGTCCAGTAGTGTTAGTTCTAACTAACAGCCACGCTCTCCAAAATTTCAGGCAGGAGCTTCCCCTATCTTTACCTGGGCCCCATCTGCACTGCAGAATTAATGCAGTTTTGGACTACTTTCATGGCCATGGCTCCATGCTATGGAATCCTGGGATTTGCAGTTTTGTGTACTTATCCAATTCTATCATATAGGTGCCCTTCCCATTCCTAGTCTTCTTCTGATTTCCTGATTGCAGCCTCCATATTTCTGATCGATATTTGATCCAACTTATTGTAGTCTGTGGTGGCACCAGAGAAGAAAGCTAAATGCCTGACAAAAGCAGCCGTTCCCAGAATCCCCTTGCATTGAGCCAGGGCAGTTAAAGCGGTCTCAAACTGGATTATTTCTGCAGTGCGTTTAGGACCTGAGTACATGGCAGATGGAGCCACAGTTCAACACCACTTTAACTGCCATGGCTCCATCCTAAACAGCCCTGGGATCTGTAGTTTGGCGAGGCACCAGCACTCTTGAGCAGAACTACAAATCCCAGGATTCCATAGAATGGTAAAAATACAAATTGATTTACTGTGTTAGTAATCATAATGTAACTATGATTACTAATAATTATAATTGTTAGTAATCATTTTTTAAAAAAACTTGAAACATGTGGAAAACATCATTATTATAATTAATAGCAATCATAATTCAATTAATTATCGTCATTGTTAATTCCATTATAATTATTAAGTCTATTATTATTATTATTATTATTAATTCCGTTAGTAATCATAATTTAATTTAAGTAATATTGAAACACTTGGAGAACATCATTATTATAATTAATATTAATCATAATTCAATTATAATGATTAGTAATAATAATTCAATTAATTATTATTACTATCAATTATAATGATTAGTAATAATAATTTAATCTAAAAAAATTGAAACAAAAACAACATTATAATTATTGTTAATAATGATTTGATTAACTGCAATTCCCATTAATTAAATAATGGTTTTTCCAGTGTTTCAAGGGCCTTTGTGTGTTGTATGTGCATTACTATACAATATTACTATACTTTAATTATCAGTAATAACAATAGTAATCTAACTAACTGTGACTCCCACTAATACTAATAGTAATAACAATGGCCCTTTTGCCAGAGTCTCTGGTGGATTTATAAATTGTAATCATTAATTATTAAATAAAATAAATAAATGTTAAATCATTATTAATTATTACTAATTATTAACTACTAAATTATAATTATTAATTATGAAGTATTATCAATCACCACAAATGCAAAATTAGTATTAAAAATTAATTGTTACTGTAATACTAATTTTGAATTTGTGGTGATTGATAATTAATTAATTATGCGTTATTAATTATTACCACCCTTTTGGCCTCAGGGCTATTGAATCACGTGATCTCCGCGCGGCTGGTCACGTGATCCTTGCCCGGCGGAGGGGGGCAGCGCGCCAGACGGAACCCCTCCTCCCGCCATGACGTCACCCGCGTTCTAATTCCCACGGTTGCCACGGGAGACCGGCTCTTCCCTCTCCCTCTCCAAGCCACTCCTCCCTCCCTCCGCTCCAGAGAGTGAGAGGCAAGGGGTTTCCCCGCCCACTCGCTTTGCGTCCCTCCTATTGGTTGGACGCGGTGCCGCTCTAAGCGCCGGCGCTTCCCTATTGGCTATGGCGCCTCCTCCCTTTCCCACTCTGTCTTGCAAGCTCTCTTTCTCCTTTGCTGCTGCAGCTTTAGCAGCAGTAAGTAGCCCAAGGCTTTGCAAAGGGGGCTGTTGTCCTTCTGGGAGCCCAAGGCGAAGGGAGCCATAGGCACTCTGGTGCCTTTCTCTGCATTTGCCCAGGAGAAAAGGTGAGATCACTTCTCGGGGGGGTTAAAAACTCTCTTTCATCCCCAAACATCCAAGCTTCTAGTCCTCAAGAGGGTCTGGCTTTAATGCAAGGATCTGGGGGGCTGGCAGAGCAAGTGAGGCTGGGCTGGAGGTCCCTAGGCAGCCATCCCTGAGGCTAGACAGGCTTTGGGTGCCCAGGGCAGGTGGGGTGCCCTCACCTAGAAGGACAGGTAAGGCTCAGGGGAGGATCTGGGGGGCTGTGAGAGCAAGAGAGGATGGTCTGGGGGTCCCCAGACAGTGGCTAGGCTTTTGGGGAGTCCATAGGAGAAGGTCTCCATTGGGACAGGTTGTTGCCTTCACCTGGAAAGACAGGTAAGGCTCACCTGGAAGGACAGGTAAGGCTCAGGTGAGGGTCTGGAGGGAGGGCAGAGGAACGGAGTCTGGGCAGGGGATATCTAGACAGTGAGCAAGATTTTGGGGTGCCCAGAGGAGAGGGTCCCCATCAGGACAAGTGAGGTGCCCTCACCTGGAAGGACAGGTAAGGCTCAGATGAGGATCTGGAGGGAGGGCAGAGGAACGGAGTCTGGGCAGGGGATATCTAGACAGTGAGCAAGATTTTGGGGTGACCAGAGGAGAGGGTCCCCATAAGGATAGGCGTGGGCCTCACCTGGCAGGACAGGTAAGGCTCAGGTAAGGATCTGTGGAGGGAACAGAGCAAGGGAGGCTGGGATGGGAGACCCAAGACGGTGGGCAGGCCTTTGAGAGAGAGTCCCCATTAGGACAAGTGGGGGTGCCTTCCACCTGACAGGACAGGTAAGGCTCAAGTGAGGATCTGGAGGGAGGGAAGAGCAAGGGAAGATGGTCTGGAGGTCCCTAGACAGTAGGCAAGCTTTTGGGGTGACCAGAAGAGAGGGTCTCCATCAGGATAGGTTGTTGCCCTCACTTGCCAGAACAGGTAAGGCTCAGGAAAGGTAGGACCCTGGACAAAAGAAGCCCCTAGAAGGCTGCTTCCGAACTAACAGAGCCCCAGGAGGCAGAGCATCACCTTGCAGGTGAGGTGTTCCTAAGAGGAGGACAAAGCTGGCTCTGAATCTCAGGTAGATCTTCCAGTAGAGTGGTGACAGCAATGGGATCCTTGAGGAGGAGTGTTAGAATCATAGAAGAGGATCCCCAGAGGCCATTCAGTCCAACCCCTGCTCAATGCAAGATCCCTGCTGCTCCAGATGTCTTGGACTTCCACTTCATAGCATCCCAGAGTTGGAAGGGGACCCCCAGAAGTCACTGACTCCAATGCCTTGTTTAGTGCAGGATCAGTCAGTTATTCCCAAACTTTGTTCCTCCAGGTGTTTTGGACGACACCGAATCCCGGAGTTGGAAGGAGTCCCCCAGAGGACATTGACTCCAACCAGCTAGAACATCCCCAGAAGCAGCTAGTGGTCCAGCCTCTTTTCGGAAGACATCCAGAGAAAGAGACCCCACTACCGCTGTGGGCCATGGGTCCCCTCCCCAAATGTCTCTCGCTGTCAAGAAGTTGCTTTTCACTTTTTGTTGAAATCTACCCTTCAAACCTTCAAACCTTTAGTCTGCAAAGAAGAAACCTGCATTACTAAAACCAAGTCTTTACCTGCCAGGTGGAAGGACCAAGCTGACAGTTGCCCTTGCCTTCCAAGAAAGGTGTTTACAGGGTTCAACTTTGGGCAAGCCAAGGTTTGGGGGGGCTGAGGTGGTACAAGAGAGTGCAGAAAGCTCACCTAGGGTCTATGTCCTCCCTCCTTCCTTGGGTCATGTCCTAGAGCTGGGGTTACCTGGCCGATGCCCACCTGTGCCAGCCAGGATGGTCCCAGAAGACGAGAGCCCCTCAGGAGGAGAAGGAGAAGATGAGGACATCGAGGACACCGGGGTCCCTCTCTTGTTGCAGACCTCCAAAAATGGCAGCCTGCGGAAGGTGAGTCTACACTGAGTCTACATTGGTTTGGGCAGTGTTTCTTACCAGGCGTGGGAGTGCCAGGGTAGAAATTCCTAATTTTATTGTTATTATTATTGTGTTTTCAGAGTGCGTTCAAGTCATTTCCGGCTTATTGCAACCCTAAGGCACCCTATCATGAGGTTTTCTTCCCAGGTTTTGTTCAAAGGGGCAGGATTCGAACCCTGGTCACCAAAGTTGTAGTCCAGCACTCAAACCACTTATACCATGCGGGTTATTACAGTTGGCCCTCCGTATCCATGGATTCAACCATCCACAGTTTAAAAAAAATTTAAATGTATATAAATTGCAAAAAGTAACCCTTGACTTTGTCATCTTATATAAGGAACACCATTTTACTACACCATTGTATTTAATGGGACTTGAGCATGGATTTTGGTATCTACAGGTGATCCTGGAATAAAAGCCCCAGAGGATACCAAGGGCCCACTGTAATGTTATTGTAAGCCAGCATGGCATAGTGGTTTGAGCACAGCTCTGGAGACCAGGGTTCAATTCCCAGTTTGACCATTAAACCCACTGGGTCACATTCTCTCAGCCTTAAGGGAAGGCACTGAACAAATCTTGCCAAGAAAATGCCATGATAGGTTTGCCTTCAGGTCTCCATAAGTCAGAAACGAATTGAAGGCACACAACAACAGTTATTGTGACAGATCGAGTCTTCCTTATCCAAAATGCTTGAGACCAGAAGTGTCTTGGATTTTGGATTTTAATTTATTTATTTTGGATTTTGGAATGTTTGCATATAAGTAATGATCTAAATACAGTATGAAATTGATTTAATTATAATTCCCATGGATTGAGGCAGGGAACAACAACAATGAACAAAAACACAACATCAATTTAAAACACATCAGTAAAACACATCAATTTAAAAGGACAAGTAAAATGTACAGTACACATATTAAAACAATCTATATTTAAGATACAGTACATCATTTCCAATTCACAATTTAAAAATCATATGGATAAGTCTGCCGGAAGAGACTGGCCTTTAATGAAGCTTTTATGCTTTATATGCACCTCAAACACGTAGCCTGATTGTAATTTCGCACATAATGTTTTTAATAACTTTGTGCATGGGACAAAGTTTCCGTACACTGAAGTATCAGAAAGCCAAAGTGTCACTTTCTCATGTGGACAATTTTGGATTTAGGGGTATTTCAGATTTTGGAATTCAATCTGTATTATTACTTTTGTTCTGTTAGTGTCCGAGAATGCGTTCTGCCAGTTATTTCTCATGCTACATTGCAACTGGGACTGTGTGAAATTGGAAGGTTTTAAATAATAATAATAATAATTATTATTATTATTATTATTATTATTATTATTATTATTATTTATAATAATAATAGCTCACCTTTTCCCCAGTTAGGAACTCAAGGCAGTTTGCAGCAGATGAAAAAATAAACATAGTTAAACATTCACAAACTATAAAAGTTGAAATGTTATTAGAAGTATCAAAAGATTCATGATCAGATATAATATACAAGATAAGACATATTTAATTAAATTTATGGACAAGTAATACTGGATGGAAGTTAGAATGTTTGAGTGATGTGGATGTAGATTATTATTATTATTATTATTATTATTATTATTATTTTATTTCAAGGATTAATATCTCACCTTTCTCCAACAATAGGATTCAAGGAAGGTTACAATAGTTTATGTTTGTGGATGTAACTACAGTAATGCAATCATGTAAACATCTATAGATATGAAGTTGTTTTTGACACGTTTCTCAGAAAACAAAATAATTTTAAATATATATTTTAAAAAGGATACAAAGATTAAAACCACATAAAAACATATTTAAAAACAAATAAGTCAGGGCATGAAAGCAGTGTTAGGGTTTGAAGGTTCTGGTGGATATGGCAAGAGCGAGGAAAAGTTTAGATGGATTCCAGGAAAGGCTGGGCTGAAGATCAAGAAAGTTATTTCTTGTTTGGGATTGCAGCTCCCAGAATCCCCATGCCAGCATTGCTGAATGGGGATTATGGGAGTGATAGTCCCCCCGAAAAATATTTTTCTATCTCTTCCGTTAGCACTGCAGAAAAGAAAAAGCTATTTTCCCTGCAAAGGCAGCCATAGAAGTGCCTCGTCTTTTCCCAGGCTGCTCCATCCCCAGAATTAGTTGTACTTTTTAAAAGTGACAATCCTGCAGTTCTTTCTCTCTTTTTCTGCCACCTCTGATCCCTCTCCAGAAACCAACTTGGACTAATGTTTTGCACTGGAGTTTTTGTGTATGTCTCTGTGTGTGTTTTTCCTTTCCCACCCTGCAGGCTGTATGACGATTGGGTTTTTGGCAGCTCTTTGCATTTGCTAATAACCAAGCCCAGGTCAGAAAAAGCACGTAGATTCAACATGAGTTTTCCAAGAGGATTGGGGGGGGGGGGGGATTTGATGGATGGGAGGCTCTCCCGCCGTGCCTTCTTGAGGCCAGAGAGTGTGCAATGCCTGGTGGAAACAACCAAGGAGTGTGTCGTCTTGTGATGTTGCATTCTTTGGTTCTCCAAAGTGCTTCATATCTATCTCCTGGGATTAAAGCCAGTCTGGTAAATAATAACTTCTATAAAACACCAAGGGTGCATCTGCGCTGTAGAAATGACGCAGATTGGTACCACTTTAAGTGCTGTAACTCCCTCCCAGGGAATCTTCGGTTTTTCCCCAGATTTTTTTGCATATTAAAAATTTTTAAGCAATGCAAAACAGTACGGTAAGTTTAACAAATTTACAGCGCTATATAAATAAAGGTTAATAATAATAATAATAATAATAATAACAACAACAACAACAAAGGAAAAACAAAACAGCAGCAAAACATGGATGTGGTTTTTATTATGAAAGCAAATCTTTGAATTGGTCATTTTTTGCAAGGTCTTTAGCCTTCCCTGCCAAAGCATGCTGGGGTCTCACAAAACTAGAAATCCCAGGATGCTGTAGGATAGAGCTGCAGCAGGTAAAGTGGCATCAAACTGCAGATTATGACTCTGGAGCCCAGGGTTCAATTCCCAGCTCAGTTGTGAAACCCACTGGGTCACCTTGAGCAAGTCGCATGCTCTCATCCTCAGAGTAAGGCAAGGGCAAAACCTCCTCTGAACAAATCATGCCAAGGAAACCCTATCAGAAATGACCTGAAGGCACACAACCACAACAAAAGATGCTCCTTAAGACTCTTATCTACATTTTCTGCCAGGATTTTTCCCTGCCATGTTTACATATATGTTTACCAATGGCTTTTGGAGAGCCAAGGTGTTGTAGTGGTTTCGCTTTAGGTCAATGACTCTGGAGTCTAGGGTCCAAATCCTGGCTTGGCCATGGAAACCTGCAAGGTGACCCTGGGCAAGTCACACACTCTCAGCCTTACAGAATGGCAATGGCAAACCTCCTCTGAAGAAACTTGCCAAGAAAACTCCATGATAGGGTTGCCATAAGTTGGAAATGACTTGAAGGCACATAACAACAAAGATGTCGCTAGGTTCCTTTCCATTTGTATATAAAACACAAGGAGCAAAAGCCATGCAGGAAAAGGTGGCAAATTGTGTACTTCTGGCTTAGTTATATGGCTATTTACTATTTGTATTGTTTTTGTTGTCGTGTGCCTTCAGGTCATTTCCATCTTATGGTAGCCCTAAGATGAACCTATTGTGGGGTTTTCTGGGGCTGAGAGAGTGTGACTCACTCAAGGTCCACAGCCAAGTGGGGAATCAAACCCTGATCTCCAAAGCCATAGTCCAACACTCAAATCACAATGCCATGCTGGTGTATTTATATTACTAATTTATAATTAAAGCTATTTGTGAGAAATAGGCTTTTTCAAGAAATCCAATGCACAAGCTTCCTATCAGAGTAACCTTTCAGCCTGTGCAGCATGCCTTGGGCAAGTTTTGTGTGTGCTTTGCATTTATAGTTTCTCCAAGTCCTAATCATGATGAAACTTAGAGGGAAATGTTAGCTTTCAAAATTGTCCCAAGTCATTAACCTGTTTGGTGACAATTGCTAATCAGTCTCCCAACTAGTTTATGCTGGATTTTTAAAGAAAACGTTCTCTGCTGCCTCAACCAAGGATAGGAGAAAATGAAAAATAAAATGTCCCTCGTTCAATTGGGCACACCAAGAAAAAGTAGTGACGAATCCACAACCTGTTGCCACTTGCGAGACAGTTCATCCCTTTACAGTCTTTGTTTCAAGGAATGACATCAGGTTTCATGGCAAATTGGATTACTTATTTCTGCATTGGTTTGTTTACACGCTGCTGTCCATGCAAATGTTGTCTGAGAATAACTCAAGGCAAGATGTAGGGTTGTTGTTGTTGTTATCAGGTGCATCTGAGAGGCCTGCCAGATGTATGATGTACATTGTTGTGTGTTTGCAAAGCTGGCAAGCACCACAACTTGGAACAGTGGATGGCAGGAAGGCTGCATCTCAGAGGCCCACCAAGCGCATGACATGCATTGTTGTGTGTTTTGCAAAACCAGCAATTACCAAGACTTGGGATGGAGGAAAAGCTGCATTTGAGAGGTCTGCCAAGTTCATGGTGTGCATTGTTGTGGTTCTTCTTTCTTTCAATATTGGCAAGCACAAAGACTTGGAAGGAGGGATGGAGGGAAAGCTGCATCTGAGAGACCCACCAGGCACATGATGTGCATTGTTGTGTGCTGTGCAAAGCTAGCCCAAGCACCAAGACATGGGATGGAGGAGGCCTGCCAATCGCATGGCATGCATTGTTATGTGTTTTGCAAAACCAGCAAGCACCAAGACTTGGGATGGAGGGAAAGCTGCATGTGAGAGGCTCACCAGGCACATGATGTGCTTTGTTGCATGTTTTGCGAAGCCAGCAAACACCAAGACTTGGGATGGAGGAAAAGTTGCATTTGAGAGGTCTGCCAAGCTCATGATGTGCATTGTTGTGTATTTTGCAAAGGTGGCAAGCACCAAGACTTGGGATGGAGGAAAGGCTGCATCTGCATGACATGAATTGTTGTGTGTTTTCCAAAGCTAGGAAGGTCCAAGACTTGGGATGCCGGAGGGATGGAGGAAAAGCTGCATCTGAGAGGCCAGCTGGGTGTGCATGATGTGCGTTGTTGTGTGTTTTGCAAAGCTGGGAAGCACCAAGACTTGGAACAAGGGATGGCAGGGAGGCTGCATATCAGAGGCCTGCCAAGTGCTTGGCACACATTGTGAGTTTTGCAAACCAGCAAGCACCAAGACTTGAGATGGAGGAAAGCTGCCTCTGGGAAGCCTTACAGGCTCATGATGTGCTTTGTTGTGTGTTTTGCAAAACCAGCAGACACCAAGACATGGGATGGAGAAAAAGCTGCATCTGAGAGGCCAACTGGGTGCATGGTGTGGATTGTCATGTGTTTTGCAAACCTGGCAAGCACTAAGACTTGGGATGGAGGAAAAGCTGCATCTGAGAAGCCTGTTAGGTGCATGGTGTGGATTGTCGTGTGTTTTGCAAAGCTGGCAAGCACCAAGTCTTGGAAGTAGGGATGGAGGGAAAGTGGCATCTCAGAGGCCCGCCAGACGCATGGCGTGCATTGTTGTGAAGATAGGGTTGCCATGGTGATCCCCCAAATGGAGTGGCGGACTCGCACTCGAGATAGGCACATTGCCTTTATCTCCCTGGATGGATAATGTTGTTTTGCCACTGAGGCCTTTGTAATAACATCTGTTTCCTCTTCACAGATCCCAACCTGGGTTCCTGCCTTCATTTTGGCATATGTAATGTGATTGGCGGTTGTTTTTCATGTCTGGTTTTCCCCCACCCCTCTCCCCCTACACACACACACACACACACACACACCTTTGTCTTTTTCATACAATTTGTGCTCCAAGAGCTGCCAGGTTGCAAACTGGAGAGGACTCCTGTCTTTTTAATGGTTGTGTAGAAGAGGAAATTTCCGCAAATGTGGCTTGTTCCACGGTGGTTGTTGTTGTTGTTATTGTTTATTTCTATAGTACCATCCATGTACATGGCACCTTACAAACTGAATAAAACTTTTATAACTGTTTCAGTATTATAAAACACTAAAATACAATGCAAAAAAAAAAAAAAGCCACACAGACAAACACAAAATGCATGGCAAGCAGCACTTGCTGAAATTGTTGCTTGTTGTTGTTGTTGTTGTTGTTGTTGTTGTGTGTCTCCAAATTGTTTCTGACTTAAAGCAATCCTAAGGCGACCCTATCATGGGGTTTTCTGGACAGGATTTGTTCAGAGGAGGTTTTCCATTGCCTTCCCCTGAGGCTGAGAGAGTGTGACTTGCCCAAGGTGACCCAGTGGGTTTTGTGGCCAAGCTGGGAATCGACCCTTGGCCTCCAGAGTCAAAACAGGACTAGAAGCATGGCTTTATCTGTGTTGTTTTGCTACTGAAAGCTGAAGTCCTGCATGTCCCCACTGTGCAGTTTTATGGGGCTTGCATGGAATAGATACAACCTGGGGACAGTTCTTATATATAGGACATGATCCCATACCTTTTTTCTTCTCCTACCCAAGAATTATTTGTCAGGCACAGGTACAAAGTCCACAAGTGGAACATATGTCCAGAGCATCCGGCACACTGGCACTTTCTGTATAAGAGAAACTCGCTCTTCTGTTTGTTTTGTAAAAGCCTTTTTATTGCTTCAGAGCTTTGTTTTTTTTAAGCAAACTCTTTTTATTGCTGCAGTGTCATTTTTCCACAGGGACAAAAACTCTCCTGTTTGAATATTGTCCTAGCACTATAATTCCATTTTCAAGTGCTGCAGCTGCATCCTAAGGAAGGCTGGGACTTGTGCTTTGGAGAGGAACTACAGCTCTCTGGCAGGAAAATCTAAGTATTCTTCCCTAAACCTCACATTTCTTTCTCTCTTTTTTATTTAAATATTGTGAAATTCCAACAATGAACATCAAAGACAAACATTTTGACCAACATAAATATAAAATGACAAAACCATAAACTTAGTCCTTCCTATCCTGGCTTGGTTAATCTGTTATTTTTACCATTAAATTCCTCCTTTTACAGGTCTCCATGCATTACATTACTTTACAAATCATCGTCTTAGTCTCAGATTTCAAATGACATTCAAAGTAACTCTGTTATATAAACCTTTCCTTTTCTATATAGGCTGTCAGAATTAAAGAAATCACTTTGTCTTAGAGATGGGAACACGTCCCTCAATCTGACACACAAGTAAAGATTCATGTCAGTCTATCAATGCTTTTAATTCTCAAATCATCAACTTATCTATTGTTGCTGTTTTAACATGGGTTATTATGCTGAATGTTTTAAGTGATCTATCACCATTCCCCATTCTCTTTCAAAATAATTTCTTGTAGACCCAAACATCTTTGACTTCGATTCATTTATTTCTGGGGATTCAGTTACTTTCCACTTTCTGGCATATACTAAACTTCACATTTCAAAGGCACAGGGAGACTAAATGCCATCACCACAAAGGAAGACAAGGCACCACAAAATGTAGGACATTCAAGAAAAACATTGTAAGGCATGACAAAATAAATGCTAAAAACACTAATATAAATGCAAATGCATGCTTTGTAGTCCATCTTAAAATGGAGGGCATTTTGATATTCCTCCTGGATAGAAGGTGGAAATGTAGGACATGTCCTGGGAAAGGTCTCCCTGCATGGAAGGGAACCATGGAAATTAAAATGGAATCATAGCACTATAACGGTGTAGTGTGAAAGGGCCCTGAGTTTCTCTCTCTTCAGTCTAGATCACTGGATGTGATGCTGTTGTGTGACCCAACCTGGCCTCCAGTGTTTTAGACCATTACTTCTAGCCCTGCTTTGTCAGAGGCAAAACATTTCAGTGTTCAATGCTACTAAAGTGACTTAATGATCCACAAAGGTCTTTTACGTTTCCTGGGTTTTCTCCTCTTTTTTATGTATTATGTACACCAGATGCATTTGCTTCTATAGAGGGGGAAAGATATGCAGCGGAGGCACATCTGTTATTCAAAATATATGGGACCAGAAGTCTTTGGGATTTTGGATTTTTTCCAGATTTTGGAATACCTGTAGTTGCATATATACACTGAGAAATCTTGGAGATAGGACCAAAGTCTAAACATAAAATTCATTCATGTTTTATATATACCTTGTATTGATAGCTTGAAGGTAATGTTATGCACAATATTTTAAATAATTTATGCACAAAGTGAAGTTTGTGTATGCCGAACTATTTGAAAGCCAATGTGTCACTGTCTCAGCCACTCGTGTGGACAATTTTGGAATTTGATTCTGGACAAGGGAGTCTCAACCTGTATATAAGTAGCCCTGAAAGGTTTATATAGGGAAAAAGCAGGAACGGATGTGATTGTCTTGCATGGTTTGATTGTACAATGCAAAATCCCTATAGGTCTGATCAAGCCTTCAGCAAATGAGTGTTTGGAGTACAACTCCCAGAATCCCCATAGCCATGCTGGCTGGGATATTTCGAGAGCTGTGGTTCAAACAGCCCACTTTTCTTGGTTCCAATAATGTATGCTTCCTTTTCATTTGGTTTTACTTTTCTTTTATTTGGGAAGTCCCTTGCAGTAGTTCTCTATGGCTTGGTATGATTCACTCTGTTCTGTCTGTGTTCTTGGGATTGTGACAGCATTTGCGAGTTGCACAATGCACCAGCGAGACTTGACTTGCCTGTTCAGAAAGGTGTGCCTTGCTGCTGTCCTGCCCTCCTTGCTCCTTCTCTTTGCCCAAGAAGACTTATATTGAAAGATGTCATGCAGCAATATCCCACAGTATTGCTCAGCTTTGCATCTGAGACATAAGTTATAGATCAGTGGTTCCCAACCTTTTCTATGCCCCACAAACCTAGGAAATATTTGATTGATGTTCGCATCCCCTACAAAAGTAATATCATATTTGAAGATGAAGAAGGCTAATTTCTAATTTTTGAACCACAAATTGGACCACATACGCTACAAATTGAACTTAAGAAAATAACCTTTTAACTCAGTGTGTTAAATGCAAATCTCAACTGAGCAATTAAATTTTAATTTATTTATTTAAAATGAGTGATGGCTTGTGACTTGTCACCAAGAACACAAGCCACATTTTGTCACAGCCCCTGAAATTTCATCTGACTGGACAAATGATAGCAAAGCCTGGTCTCTTGGAGACTGACTTGAAAACCATTAGTTCATGCTGACTCTATAGTTAATTTAATTGCAATAATAAATCTAAACCACTAGTAAATGCTTTTAGTAAACCTTTTAATCCTGTGAGTAGCTTAACTGCATTTTAACAATTACTTCTTGTAGGATTTTTTTATTCTACTTTGCAAGGGCTTTTATCTGTTTTGTTTGTTTGTTTTAATTTGTGTAAGATGTTTTAAATCTCAGTTTGGGAGGAAAGGTAGGATATGAGTGTAATAATAATAATAATAATACCGTAATCTAAATTATTAAATAATTATTAATGATTGATATTTATAATATTTCACTGAAGAGGTGACAGTTGCACACAATTTGGCTCCAACACAACAACAGAGAATATGATCAGATCTATGATTCTATGGGTAGTTTAACTACACCTTTAATAGTGATTTCTTGCATTATTATTATTATTATTATTATTATTTTACTTAGATAT
The DNA here is from genome assembly GCF_019175285.1 of Sceloporus undulatus. Lineage (NCBI taxonomy): Eukaryota > Metazoa > Chordata > Lepidosauria > Squamata > Phrynosomatidae > Sceloporus > Sceloporus undulatus. The sequence goes on from NC_056525.1 coordinate 247,578,993, forward strand.
TTGTATGAGCTTTTATTTGCATTTGTTTTAATTTATGTAACCAGTTCCGAATCTTGGTTTGGGCGGAAATGCAGGATATGAGTGAATTCATCATCATCATCATCATCATCTTAATTATTAAATAATGATTAATGATTGTTATTATTAATATTTCACTGGGGAGGTGACAGTTGCACAGAATTTGGCTCCAACATGGCAGACCAGAGAAAGACTAAGACATTCTTATGTTTTCCCAGTAAAGCTCAAAAGAGACTAAAAGGTCATTTTGCCAACCCTCACCATCTCTCTTGGTCACACCCCCTGAAATTTCATCTCACCCCCCCCCCCCAGGTATGCAGGCACCCCAGTTTGGGAACCCCTGTCATAGATGATCATCCAACCCATAGTTTTGAGGATTCGAAGCGTGCCTCATGGTGGCATACTTTGAAACCCACAGAAACTATGGTTTCAAGTTTGGGTTTGGAGACAAAACATGTAAGTTAAACTGTTTATCATAAACCAGAAAGTGAGGTGAGGAATTGAAGGTGGACAAAAGGAAGAGGGGGCACTCAAGCCATCTGGATTGACTCCGTAATTAATCTGGAAGATGGGTGGAAATGAGAGCATTCCCTCCCCTGGCTATATGAGCCGAAGAAGTGTTATTCCAGATGTTTGCATGCTGTGATGCCATCCATGTGTCCTTAGCAAATGCCATCTACTCCAACCTCCTGCCATGGAAGAATACACAACTACAGCACAACTACAGAGATGGCCACCCAACCTTGTTTTTAAAGAGTTCCCCATCTTCTGAGAGACCATCCCATTGTCTAGCAGTTCTTACCATTACAAAGTTCTTCCTAATGTTTAGGAGGATTCTCTTTTCTTACTATTTGAAGACACTGGAAACAAGCTTGTTTCATCTTCTACATGACTTCCCTTCAGATATTTAAAGGTGGTTATCACTGTTGTTGTTGTGTGCCTTCAAGTTGTTTCCGATTTACAGTGTCCCTAAGGAGAACCTATCATGGGGCTTTCTTGGCAAGTTTCTTCAGAGGAGGTTTGCCATTGCCGTCCTCTGAGGCTGAAAGAGTATGACTTGACAAAGGTCACTCAGTGGGTTTACATGGCCATCCTAGGAGTCGAACCTTGGTCTCCACAGTCATAGTCCAATGTTCAAACCACTACACCAAGTCACCTCTCAGTCCTCTCATTGCCAAACTAAACATACCCAGCCCCCTCAGCCGTTCGTTCCATGTAGGTTTTTGTTTCTAGATCTTTTAACTTCTTGGTCACTCTCCTCTGGATACATTCCAGTTTGTCAATGTACTTCTTGATCTGTGCTGACCAGAAGTGGTCACAATATTCCAGGTGAGAATCATAGAGCTGGAAGAGACTCCATGCAGTCCACCCCATTCTGCCATTCAGGAAGACACCATCAAAGCACTCCCTTTGACAGATAGCCATCCAGCCTCTGCTTAAAAACCTCCAAAGAAGGAGACTCCACTGGTCTCTGAAGCAACATATTCCATTGTTGAACAGGTCTTACCACCAGAATATTCTTTTCAACATTTAGGTGGAATCTCTTTTCCTATAGTTTACATCCATTGCTCCATGTTCTAGTGTCTCTGGAGCAACAGAAACCAAGCTTACTCTATCCTCAATATGACATCCCTTCAAATATTTAACCATGATGATCATATACCTTCTTAACCTTCTCTTGCCCAGGCTAAACATGCCCTGCTCTCTGTGTTGTTCTTCATAGGGCTTGGAGGTGTCCAGACCTTTTACCATTTTGGTCGCCATCCTCTGGACATGTTCCAGCCTGTCAATATTCTTCTTCAAATTTAGTGCCCAGAACTGGACACAATATTCCAGGTGAGGTCTGTCCAAAGCAGAAGAGAGCAGTACTATTACTTCCCTTGATCCTATACTCCTATTGATGCAGATTTGAATCGCATTGGCATTTTTTATCTGTCACATCACACTGGTGCATCTGACCAAAGCCAAATACAGTGATGCTATTGCTTCCCTCTGTGTAGACTCTATACTCCTGTTGGTGCAGCCTAGAGTGCATTCATTTGAAGGTACATATTATTCCCAAAGGTGAAGTATTCCATGATTTTAAAAAATGACATTTTGGTGTTCTGTAGCCCGATTCAGAATGGTGTCCTTGATGGTTATATTCATCATTGTAAGCCTGAGGGCAGGGAACCGTCTAACTAAAAAGATTGCATGTACAGCGCTGTGTAAATTTACAGCGCTTCATAAATAAAGGTTAATAATAATAATAATCCCCATGTGGGAAGTTGTTCTGCAATCAATCCACAGTGGCTAGAATGATGTTCTGTGAGAAGGTGTGGATAGACAGGTGTTTTGCTTAGGAAGTTGGTTGTATCCCTCCCATGTGTGTGTCTGTGCCATCAAGTCACTTGTGAACCTATGGTCACCCCATGGATTTCATATGGTCCTCTTAGACCAGTACTACTCAGAGGTGGCTTGTCATTGCCTTCCTCTTAAATATAGCCTACAGACCCAGGTATTCTTCGGTGGTCTCCCATCAAAGTATTAACTAGGGCTGACTCAGGTTATCTGTCAGGATCGGAAGGGAGCTGGTGCCTTCAATGTGTTTAGTCCTCTCACCCATAGCTTGGTGCATTGATGCCATATGGTCTGAAGACTCTGACCATATGTCCAGATACCCCAACAATGAGTGTCGGCATAAGCGTCTCTAGTAGCACCTGGTGCATGGGTTTGCATTCCTATGTTTCATGCCACTCTCAAATGTTTCTGAGGCTTTGGATGCACAGACAGTGTCACAGCTGTTGTTAGTTGGCATCTTGATGCAACTCACCTGTGCTTCTGTGTGACCCAGAAGAGGACATGAGCTGCTCCAGATGTTCTTCAGCTTTAACTCCCCAATTTTTTCACCCTTGGTCATGCTGCTGGGAGTTGCAGTCCAACACTACCTGAAGGGCCACACTGTTCCCTCCCGTGGTTTAAAGTTTATGCGCTCCAATACATAAACACAACATTTCAGGTTGAGCAACCGCTCAGGAGACCAGATTTTATGCTGCTGTAAAAACTACAGTCGGCCCTCCATGTTTGTGGCTTTGACTTTTGCGGATTTGATCATTCACGGATTTGATTAATACGTTCTCTCTAGGAATTTCTACATCCTCCAGCACGACTCTGTGGCCAATTTCGGCAGAAGTTGTGTGGGAGGACCTAGAAATTCCTGGAGAGACCACTTCTCTAGGTGTTTGTAGGTCCTCTACCACAAGTCTATGGTCAGCTTCTGGCAGATGTTGACCATAGAGTTTCACTGGAGGACCTAGATATTCCTAGAGAGGTGTTAGAAATTGTCTGGTTTTTATTTGCATTTTTTCCACTTCCACCAGGTCCTGTGTCCCTAACCGCAGTGAATGTGGAGGACCATTGTAGGATCTTGGCTGCACAGCTCTGAACATGCAGAATGGGCATCTAAGCTTCCCTCCTTGACTTTCTACATCTGCTCTTAAAACTTTGTTTTTGCAGCCCCTTTTTGCTTTTCTTTGTTTTTACAGTGTGTTCTCTCCTGCTGTTCTTGGTTGCTGAGACCCAGATGAAGGACCTGATAATACTTCCAAGTACATATTGCTGCCTTAATCCAAGGCAATATAATTTCCGAACCAAAGCAAGCATCCAAGAAATGCCTTTAAGCTTGTACAACCGCTGAGCATTAAAAAGAAAATTGGTCTTATCACCCTTCATTCAAGACCGTGCTTTGAGCAAACCGAAATGGTGCAACTCTCACCTGTAAATGTGTTGTTGTTGTGGAGTCGAAGGCTTTCATGGCTGGCATCCATAGTTTTTTGTGGGGTTTTCGAGCTATGTGGCCATGTTCTAGAAAAGTTTCTTCTTTGTTGTTGTTGTTGTTGTTGTTGTTGTATGCTTTCAAGTTGTTTCCGACTTATGGCGACCCTAAGGCATACCTATCCATGGGGTTTACTTGACAAGTTCCTTAAGAGGAGGTTTGCCATGGCCATTCTCTGAGGCTGAGAGAGTGTGACTTGCCCATGGGTTTCCATGGCTGAGTCAGGATTTGAACCCTGGTCTCCAGAGTCCTGGTCCAACACTCAAAGCACTGCACCGTGTTGGCTTTCTGTGTGTATACATGATGGAAAATATACCAGAACAGCCAAGGAATCTCAATATTTGGGTTTAGTTCTATGTTAATGTTGTGTGCCTTCAAGTCCTATGTGACTATTGGCAAGCCTAAGTAGAAGATGCAGTGGTTTGAGCATTGGACTATGACTCTGGAAGCCAGAATTTGAATCCTGATTAGCCATGGACCTTAGGCAAGTCACACCCTCTCAGAGGATGGTAATGACAAACCATAAACTAACAGACCACAAACTCCCGGCCATGTCTCAAACTACCAACTTTGTGGTTATTTGCCTTCGAGTCAGTTCAGCTTATAGCAACCCAATAATTGGATTTTCTCGGCAAGAGGTGATCAGAGGTGGGTTTGCCTTTGTGTTCCTTTGAGGCTGAGAGAGGGTGAAATGCCCAGACTCTCACATGGCTGAGCAGGGATTTGAACCCTGCTTTCCCAGAGTTGTAGTCCAACATTCAAACCACTGCACCAAGTTGGCTCTTCAGACCAAACTTATTGCCCCCATATTACATATTTGTTACGTACTGTCAAGTCATTTCTGATTTATAGCATCCTTGCCATAGGGTTTTCTTGACAAGATTTGTCCAGAGGGCTTTGCCATTGCCTTCCTCTGAAGCTGAGAGAGTGAGGCTTGTTCAAAATCCTGCAGTGGGTTTGCATAGCTGAGCAAGAATAACAAAGCCTGATCTCTTGGAGACCAATTTGCAAACCATTAGTTCATGCTGACTCTATTCTGTAGTTAATTTAATTGCAATAATAAATTTAAACCACTAGTAAATGACTTTAGTAAACCTTTTAATCCTATGAGTAGCTTAATTGCATTTTAACAATTACTTCTTGTACTTTTTTATTTTACTTAAGTCTTTGTATGGGCTTTTATCTGGGGTTTTTTTAAAATTTGTGTAAGCTGTTTTAAATCTCAGTTCGGGAAGAAAGTTAGGATATGAATGAATAATAAGAATAATAAATCTAAATTATTAAATAATTATTAATGATTGTTATTAATATTGTTTCACTGGGGAGGTGACAGTTGCACACAATGTGGCTCCAACACGGCAGATCAGAGAATATGATCAGATCTATGATTCTATGGGTAGTTTAATGCACATTAAACAATGATTTTTTATATTTATTATTATTATTATTATTATTATTAATATTATTATTATTATCTTAGGAGTTTATATGGGCTTTTATTTGTATTTGTTTTAATTTATGCAGCCAGTTTGGGAGGAAACGCAGGATATGAGTGAATTAATCATCATCATCATTACCAAAATTATTAAATAAGGATGAATGATTGTTATAAATAATATTTAACTGGGGAGGTGACAGATGCACAGAATTTGGCTCCAGCGTGGCAGATGGGAGAAATACAAAGACATTCTCATGTTTTCACAGTAAAATTCAAAAGAGACTAAAAGGTTATTTCGCCAACCATCACCTCCTGGAAACTTCTGATTACATCCTGTGTAATCCAGATTGCAGTGTGTCACACAAAATAAGACTTGGTGGGTTGTGCAAGGCTGGCCTGGGATGACTTGGACCTCTGGAGACTTTGAAGGCTCTTGCAAACTCAGGTCTGCCTTGAGTAAGTCTTCCCACCTGTAATGTGGTCTCCCGCATTTCCTACAGCGTTCTACTCTTCAAAACATTATGGCCAAGGTACGACAGCTTCAGTGTAATGTTCTTGGCTTCCAGAGAGAATTCAGGCACCATTTCATTTTTCTTTTTGTTAGTCCATAGTAGTATCTACAGACCTCTTCTCCAGCATTGGAAAAGCATGAGTTTATTCTCTTGCTATCAGCTTTCATCACTGTTGCAGTGAAGATAGATACGGATAAATGAATTGATTAAGGTAACCACAGTCCTTGTCTATACAGCTCTTGTCTATATTTAAAAATGCATGAATTCCAAAAAGCAAAGCTTGATTTTGCCGTTTTATGTAAGGGACCCCATTGTATTATGCCATTGTATTTAATGGGACCTGAGCATGCATGGATTTTGTGATCCACTGGGGGTGGGTGGGTGAATCCTGGAACCAAAACCTAGAAGATACCAAGGGGCCACTGTATTCCAAAAAGATATAAATTCCAAAAAGTAAAACTTGATTTTTCCATTTTATATTAGGGGCCCATTGTACTATGCCACTGTATTTAATGGGACTTGAGCATCCATGGATTTTGCAGTCCAAAAGGGCTCCTGTTCGACGGTGGAACAAACTCCCTCAAAGTGTAGTGGAGTCTCCTTCCTTAGAGGTCTTCAAACAGAGGTTGGATGGCCATCTGTCGGGAATACTTCGATTGTGATATCCTGCATGGCAGGGGGTTGGACTGGATGGCCCTTGGAGTCTATTCCAACTCTACGATTCTATGATTCTATGGAACTAAACCCCAGCCGATACCAAGGTGCCACTGTATTACAAAAAATAAATTCCCAAAAGCAAAGCTTGATTTATTATGCCACTGTATTTAATGGGACTTGAACATCCACAGATTTTGCTATCCATAGGAGGTCCTAGGATAGCAAGGTCCCACTATGCAAGACCAGGACAGGGCTGTTCATAAGAGGGTCTCTTGGAGGTCTCTCATTCACAGGGTCACCATAAATTGAAGCTGACGATGAAACACAACCATCATCACCACCAATGTGCAGTTATATATAATGCACATGCAAACAACCACCACCCCACATAATTTGCACTAGATGGACTACTAGGTTTTCTGACTCTCAGATAACAGTGCTTTCTTATCTAGCTCTTCTTCTCCATCAGTAGATTGCTTCGGTGAATAAAGCTGATATAACTGGACAGAACAAAGGTTGTGCTTTTGTTCTGAAGGATTGTGAGATCAGTTCTGTCCACAAGCACAAATTTCGTGGTGGAACACCTATTGAAAGTCCACCACTATTCCATCTTTGATGTCTCCTCTAAGAAAACCTATCCAAGGCTAGCTGTCTTGGCCATGCAGTGAAGTACAATAATATCCAAAATCCATATAACAGAGATACCTTTATTGGCCAACCAAAATGCACGCAATACACGATGTGAGCTTTCAAAGTTCCACTGGCTTCTTTATCAGACAAAGATATTATCCTGTACAATTTTTAAGATCTTTGCCTGCTTTGCTTGCAACTTGGTTTTTCTCCTCTAAGTGAAGTGTGATCTGAAGGTAGATCGGGGACTTCTAGATCTCCAGGTGATTTGCAGAGAGGGGTCCATGGTGGTTTACAAATCCAAGTCCCTTGACAAAAAGCCTTCTCCCTTTCCTAAATGATGCCACAGGTTGAGTCTCCCTTATCCAGAACTCCAAAATACACCAAAATGGTCCTCATGGGTGGCTGAGATAGTGACACCTTTGCTTTCTGATGGTTCAGTGTACACAAACTTTGTTTCAGGCACAAAATTATTAAAACATATTATGTATAAACTTAACTTCTGGTAATATGTACAAGTATATATGAAACATAAATGTAGGGGCCCCTAAACCCGGCATCGGGTTGCAACCTCCAGTCGTAGAGGGGTTCATGCTCTCCTCAAAGGACTGTGTGCACAGTCTAGGGGTGCTTCTGAATCCGTCTCTTTAGATGAGAAATCAGGTGAATGTGACATTCAAGAGCACCTGTTATCAGCTCCGGCTGATACGCCAGCTGCGCCCTTTCCTGGAACCAGGGGACCTTGAAACTGTAGTACATGCACTGGTAACCACAAGACTTGATTTTTGCAATGCGCTGTACATGGGGCTACCCTTGTGCCTCGTCCAGAAACTTCAACTGGTACAGAATATGGCAGCCAGATTGATTACAGGAACAACTAGGAGTGACCATATTACACCTATATTGAAATCACTCCACTGGCTGCCTATTAGTTTCTGGGCACAGTACAAGGTGTTAGTTATTACCTTTAAAGCCCTACATGGCTTGGGCCCAACTTATCTAAGGGATCGCCTTCTACCATATAACCTGCCCCGTACACTCAGGTCCTCTTGGAGGAATTTATTGCAGCCCTTAAAGACCAGATTGATTGCGACCTCCCAGTGGACATTCTCTGCAACCGCTTCCAGCCTGCGGAATGGCCTTCCGGAAGAGATCCATCAAATTACCAACCTAGAGAGCTTCAAGAAAGCTGTCAAGACGAATCTCTTCCGGTAGGCCTTCCCGGAATAGTACTTGGTCAAAATGATCTCTCCCACATATGCTATGATTTCGCTCACCATCCTTGATTTTAATGATTTTAATGTTTATGTAATTTTAATCCTTAATTGTTTAATTCTTTTTTTAAGGGAGGGTATTGTGTACTGTATATATTGTACTATTTCAATGATGTACGCTGCTTTGATTGTCTTAACAAAAAGCGGGATATAAATAAAAGTTTTATTTTATTATTTATGAAAGAGATGTAGTCAGATAATATACAAATGTGAGAATTGGCATCTCTGTTTAGTGTACCGATTCCCCAGCCCTGACCCACTTGTAACTGTAAGTCCTGACTCACTGAACATTTGCCGTGTGTGTCTGTTTGTGTTAGAGGGGCACAATGTTTTCCCAGCTCAAAGGAATCCTGCGTTGCTAAGGACAGAGCAAAACCTTTGTGCTTTTGTAAGGAGAGGGTCTCCAGGGGTCTTCTTGCTTTCTGAGTCACCCATCGTGCTCAAAGGACCTTTTCTTTGCATCGCTGGGAATCTGGCAAACCCTCATTGTTTATGGGAATTATCCCCTTGTGCGTAGTAGTTTTGTTGCTGATTATTTTTAGCCAAGATCTTGGAAAACTCATCTTTCCGGCTTTTCATGGGGGTGCTTCAGAGTAGCCCAGTCAATACTCAGAATAACCGTCCTGCTTTCTGAACCTATGTCAATTTCACAGCCTGGTACGTTTCTTTTTGCATGTTTTTTGGGCAGGTGCATTGAGCTGAGTGGGAGTTGCTCCCAAATAATGTACAGCCAATGCATTGCTGTGGTTTGCATATGTTGGACTAGGACTCCGGGAGACCAGGGTTCAAATCCCCCATGGAATCCTTTGGCAAATTTAGCCTTAGGGAAAGGTTACTGAATAAATCTTTCCTAGGAAAACCCTAGGATAAGGTCCCTGTGACCAGACGTCCTCCTACATTTCAACCTGCTGCTCAAGCAGAATTTCAGAATGTCCTCCATTTTGAGCATGACTGAGAAGCAGGAATTTACATTCATATTAGTGTTTTTAGCTTTTATTTTGTAATACCCTATGTTTTTCTTGAATGTCCTACTTCTTGTGTGCATTGTGCTCCTTTGTGGTTAGGACATCTGGTCATCCTGTCCCCATAAGTCAGAACTGACTTGAAAGCACATAACAACAGCAAAGTATGCATCAGGTTGTAACATCTAAGCTGAAGCTCCACATTTTAAAGAGGGGGATAAAATGATTTTGGGGTGGCAGAGTAGTTTTGTCTTAGGGTCACCCTAGCTGAAACAGGGTTTGCAGGCTTTTGCAAGCATCAAACAGCAAACCTGCCAGACCTGTTCCCAAAAGTAACACTGCAAACATATGCCGAAGTTAGGGCTTCCTTTTTTGAAACCATCATCAGTTCTTTAGCGATTGGGAGGTTTTGTGTGGAGAAGAAACAATAACTGCAGTCTCTCTCCAAAAATTAATTAGCCTGCAGTCTAAATATACATTTTATGTTTAATGTTTTTAAATTTATAAATTATTTCATTGTTTTTAAAACTTTATACTTCCTAATGCATTTGTGTTGCTTTTAATTTATATTGTATTAAATTTCTTGTTAGCTGCCTTGGGTCCCTGTAAAATGGGAAATAATAATAATAATAATAATAATAATAATAATAATAATAGAAAAATGGGATAGAAATATAATAATAATATACTTATTTGGAGGGATGTTTTGAATGATTCTGTTTGGAGATTTGTTTGTAAGCTCATTTGTCTTTAAAATGAGGTTTGGATGCATCTGTTTTTCTAAATTTAATATCAAGATTGCAACATAATGATATTTCGGCAAGATAAGTGCATTTCAAATTGAGGCTGTTTTCCTAATCTACTGTATTTTGAAAATGTGTACATAAACTGACATAATGCATGCAGACATTTTGGACCACTTTAGAAAAGTACTATCTAGCTCATTTTTTAATGTTCAAGGTGCAGTAACATTTGGGGATTTGGGAGGGGGCAAATGCCAACATTTGGAATGTCTGCAATAAAATGACTGTGAATTTCTACCTTTAGAGCTATGGTAGGAATCATATGACTTCATATGTTATTGGATTGCAAGTCCCAGCAGCTCCTAGCTGCTGGTGACAAATGCTGGTAATTTCTACCTGGATGGTTACATGATCCTCCCCATGTTTTCAACCAGATGTGGACAACAGTCAGGGATGGGGGGCATACTGGACCCCAACGAGAATTTGGGGGGCTGCACTTGCCATGTAAAAATAATAATTTTGAAAGTAAGCTTCCAAAACACTTCCTATTAGGAAAAAACAAAAGATCTCTCCTAATCCTAAAATAGCCAAAGGAGGTCAAAAGCAAGGCAAAATCCAACCCTTCTTTGGGATTGGCGTTTGGGCACAAACAGATTTATTTTCCAAAAATAATAAATGGGGAGACACATGCGAGACCACATGCGGCCCATAAACTGCGCATTGCCCACTCCTGATTTAGAATTCAAGCCTTCAGGCAAGACTTTTTGAAAGAGACTGCGAAGTGGGTGAGCCAGCGCAAACAAATTTTCCTGGCTGAGCAATATTTTTAACGTTGGTTTCCTTTTTGGCAGGGCTGCGATCCTTTAGCACAATCCCAGCGCAGCAAGCTGCAGCACCGCCGGGCCCGAATTAACCAGCAGATCAACAAAGAGATGAGGATGCGAGCTGGCGCAGAAAACCTGTTCAGGTGAGTCATTGCCCATTGATGAATTCAGGTGAGTTGTTGCCCCTAAATAAGGTACTACACATATGCAGAAAAAGGAAATGCACAGATAGAGGATGGTGACACCTGGCTTGCTCCTGTCCATGTAGTGAGACAAAAGGAGTCCATGTGAAAGGGATCTAGGAGTCCTAGTAGACCACAAGTTGACCATGAGCCTGCCGTGTGATATGGCAGCTACAGAAGCCAGGGTGTATCATTAGGAGTTAAGTGTCTAGATCAAGGGAAGAAATAGTGCCGCTCTATTTTGCTTTGGACAGGCCTTACCTGGAATAATCCTGTCACAGTTCAAGAGGGATGTGGACAAGACGGAGAGTGTTCACAGGAGGGCGACCAAAATGGGGGAAAGTCTGGAAACCACCAAGCCCTATGAGAAGAGGCTTAGGGAGTGGAATATGTTTAGCCTGGAGAAGAGAAGGTTAAGTGGTGATATGATAGCTATGGTTAAATATTTGAAAGGACAGCACGTTCAAGGTGGAGCAAGCTTATTTTAATAATTAATAATAATTTGTTTTATTTATATACTGCTATTCCAAAGATCATAGCGGTGAACAGCAAGTAAGCTAATTAGCAAGTAAGCTAATTTGCCCCCAACAGTCTGGGTACTCATTTTAGCTCCCTCCTCGGACGGATGTAAGCCTGAGTCAAGCATGGGCCCTTTTGCTGGTCTTGAACTCACAACCTTGTGGTTTTGAGTGAATGGCTGCAGTACAGGCATTTAACCACTGCGCCACCAGGGGCTAGGAGCCATGGATTGAAACGACAGGAAAAGAGATTCCACCTAAATCTTAGGAAGAACTTTCTGGTGGTAAGAGCTGTTTGACAGTGGAAGACGCTGCCTTGGAGGGTGGTGTGTCTCCTTTGGAGGTTTTTTAATAGAGGGTGGATGGCCTTCTGTATTCCTGCATGGCAGAAATAGAGTCTGGCATCTCTTCCAACTCCATGATTCTGTAATTCTTTAAACATTTTCATTTTCAAGTATATCTCCAAGACAGGATGACCAGATATTGTCCCTTTTCAGGACACATCCTACATTTCAGCCTGCTGTCCAAATTCCAAAATGTCCTCCATTTTAAGCATCATTAAGAAGCCCATTGAGTAATACCACGTTTGCTGTTCCTCTTTGAGAAATGCATCCTCTTGGCAGCCTGTGCTTGCTGCAAATAAGGGGATATGATGGATCCATCTAAAGTTCTTTTTCCTTAGGAGCAGCAGCATGCAAGACTCACACCCAGAACTCAGGGTGCATTTGTTTCTTGTAAGAAAAACGACAGCAAATGTGGTGTTAGGCAGTTGGCTGCTTGAGGACATGATGCAAATGTTAAAAGGGTTTCCTCCTTAATTTCAGCCCAATGGACAAAGGAAAGGAATAATTTAAATGTAAATTCAGCCGAAGGTTTGTTGATTGCTGGTAAAGTACAGCGTTAAGCATTTGTCTTGCTTTTGTGACGGGTTAATTGTTTGGACTCTGAGGGCTTTTATCACACTCAGAATTTCTGTGATTAGACCTGAAAAAAGCAGCTTTGGCAATACTTATCACACAACAACCCTTCCAACCGTAGCTGATGTGTCCGGAAAGTATGGTTAAGGGGAAACCAGTCAATGAACTTGCAATTGGGCTAGTTCCCAGGTGCAAAATCTCAACCCCATGTGCGAAACATCAATACCGGGCCAGTTGTGTTATTGGCAGGCATGTGTCTCCCCGTGTCTTTTCTCCCTCCTGCTATTCCCAAGCAGCCTGAGTCCCTTAATTTTTCCATTTATAAAAAAAGCTTGAATTGGAATAGCAGAGCTCCAGAACAGGGGCAGCTTTGTGCAAGGTCTGCTCTCTAATACTGAATAAATATCTTTCCTCTTCCCCCGACATATGTTTCTAGGTACATATCTGTCACTTTCCAAACAGCTCAAAGTTGTATATGCTGCTCTTGTTGCGTCCCTTCAAGTCATTTCTGACTTATGGTGACCCTGTCATGGGGTTTTATTGGTAAGGTTTGTTCAGAGATGTTTTGCCTCTGCCTTCCTCTGAGGATGAGAGAGTGTGACTTGCCCAAGGTCACCCACTGGGTTTGCACAGCGGCACAGGGATGCGAACCCTGGTCTCCAGAGTCGTAGTCCAAGACTCAAACCACTACACCACACAGTATACAAAGTAGTTAAAATAGCATCCAAGAGCTCATAGCTGTGTGGTGTGAAACAGGACAAGATCACCTACATCCAGCAAGATGGATTATTATTATTATTATTATTATTATTATTATTATTATTATTATTATTATTATAAATTAAAAAATGGTTGTAAGCTGCCTTTACATTCCTATACTGTACTGGGGAAAGCTGAGATATAAACTAACTAACTAAATAAGCTACATTGCTGCTGTATTTCAGTACAGGTTGAGTCTTCCTTGTCTGAAATGTTTGGTACCAGAAGTGTTTTGGGTTTCAGAGTTTTTATGATTTTGCAATATTTGCGTAGACATAATGAGATATCTTGGAGATGGGTGGATGGATGTTGTTGGTGGTTTGTGCTTTCAAGTTGTTTCTGACATACTGCAACCCTTTGGCGAACCTGTTATGGGGTTTTCTTGGTAAGATTTGTTCAGAGGAGGTTTGCCTTTGCCTTCTCTTGAAGCTGAGAGACTTGCCCAAGGTCACCCATTGGGTTTCATGGCCGAGCTGGGATTCGAACCCTGGTCTCATGGTCATGGTCCAACACTCAAACCATGCTGGCTCTTTGTTGGAGATGGGACCCTAATCTAAACATGAAAGTCATTTATGTTTCATATGCACCTTATACACATAACCTGAAAAGTAATGTTATACATTCTATTTGTAATACTTTCTGCATGAAGCAAAGTTTGTGTACCTTGGAACATCAGAGAGCAAAGGTGTTGCTGTCACAGCCCAGCCATGTGGACAATTTTGGATTTTGGTGTCTTTCAGATTTTGGAATTCCGGTAAAGGGAGGCTCATCTTTTATGCTGTTAATAGCAAAAAAATTGGGAAGCTCAGACTAAAACAAGGAGGAAAGTGTGGGTCATTAATCTGCTGTCTTGCTGGAATTGGGAAGAATGCGTGGGGGATTTTGAATCAGCCTTGAGAAGTAATTAGGAAACAACTGAAGCAAAACACCGGATATCCTGGGAGTTGAAAAAGCCCTCCTGGATCACGGAGTCAGACCTCCTCCTTTTAAGTGCAGGAATCCTCCTTAAAACTTATTTAGGCAAAGGGTGGTTTGCAAGCATCCCTGTAGCACACACTTACAGAAGGCAGAAAGAGGTACAGTACATGCAATAAAAAGCCCAACCCTCAATGCAGAAAACTAGAGTGTCAGACATCGGGTGCTAGCCTGGTCATCTCCTTGAGACACTAACTTTCTATGTAGAGGTGATTTGCAAAATGAAGTTATAGGAGGAGATTCCCTAATGTGGCATGCCTTCAGCCATCTTGCACATTTGAAATTGTACAGTCTGGACATGGTCTCGCTATCTCTTCTTTTGCTTGTCGGATTTTGTTCTGTTAAAAAATGCAGGCAGGTTGTGTCTCCTTTTTCCAAAATGCTTGAGACCAGAGGTGTTTTGGGGGGGGGGGGGGGGGAGAGTTGGATTTTGGAATACCTGTTTTTGCTTATAGGTACATAGTGAGATATCTTGGAGATGGGATCCAAGTCTAAGCACAAAATTCATTTATGCTTCATATATACCTTATACACATAGCCTGAAGGTAATTTTATCCACAGTGTTTTTAATAATTTTGTGCACGAAACAAAGTTTGTGTACATTGAACCATCAGAAAACAATGGTGTCACTATCTTAGCACTCATGAAAAATGTTTTGGTTTTTGTAATACGTTCGATTTCGGAATTCCAGATAAGGAAGACTCATTTGGAAAATAAGGGTGATAAGGGAGACTCAGCTTCTGGTTTGGAAAAGTTCCTTTTTGGACTGCTGCTCCCAGGCTCACCAACCTGCATGGTCCACCAATGATGATGGATGATGGGAACTCTGCAGCAACATATCGTGTGGTCATATGTCACTCATCCCTCCTTTTGTCTCACTACATGGACAGGGGCAAGACATGCCTTCCCCACTACAGAAATAATCCAGTTTGACACCACTTTAACAGTCATGGCTCAATGCTATAGAATTCTTGAAATTGTACTTTGTTGTGGCACCAGAGCTCTCTGACAGAGAAGGCTAAATGTCTCACAACACTACAAATCCCAGAATTCCATAGCTTTGAGCCATGGCAGTTGAAGTAGTATCAAACTAGATTATTTCTGCAGTGAGGGTACATTCCCAGTGTGGTCTGCCTCACAAGGCTGTTGTGAAGATGAAATGAACAGCTCTATCTGCCCACTGAAAGACCGTTGTGGTTGAAATTTGACAAAATACATTTCTTTTTGCTCTAATTCCAGGGCCACCAATAACCACAAAGTAAAGGAGACAGTCGCCTTAGAACTCAGTTATGTCAACTCCAACCTGCAGTTACTGAAGGAGGAATTGGAAGAGCTCAATAGTTCCATGGACGTGTACCAGAACGACAGGTAGGATGATGGGGCTATTGAAGGTTGGACATGTGAAACATACATACATACATGTGAAACTGTCCTGTTCTGGGTCAGACCATTTTAGTGCATGCATTTGAGCCCTAAGGGTGTGCAACCATCTTTTTTTTTTGCAGGAGGCACATTGGCTATCTGCATTATAACTCCATGCCTTTTGCCCTCCAATTTCTTTAAAACTTTTAAAAACCTAAAAATAGTGATGTTGCCATGTTTTGGAGGGGGGACCTGGGCTGTTTTGGGAACTGGAAAGGCCTTTATTAAACTGGGAGCAAACTAGTAGCAGCCAGTGTGATGTAGTGGCTTGAGTGTCGGATGTGGATTCTGGGAAACCAAGGTTCAAATCCCTACTGAACCATAGAAACCAAGGGAGCACAAACACAGCAAATATAAGAGCTCTAGGTATGCAAGGGGATCTTGTAACACCCTTAAACTAGCTAAGAGAAAAAAACTGATAGCAAAAACGTTTGTAGACTTAAGTCTACTTCATCATTTGCATGGAGTGAAGTGCCTAGGAACAGACCTTTTGAAGCTATGAAGAGCCGGAAATATATGTTAATAGCAATAGAAATGCAAAACCTGTGGGTATGGTGATGAGCCAGCATGGTGTAGTGGTTTGAGCATTGGACTAGGACTAAGGAGACTAGGGTTCAAATCCCTGCTCAGCCATGGAAACCTGCTGGGTGATCTTGGGCAAGGAGAACATCTCTGCCCAAGAGGACAGGAAGAGCAAACCTCTTCAGAATAAATCTTGTTAAGAAAACTCTGAGAGCTTTGTGATATGTCAAGGTCAATGTGAAGGTCTCTGTGTTCAAATCCTTGTTCTGCCATGGAAACCCACTAGATGTACAAGTCACACTCTCCTTTCAGTTTCAGAGGAAGCTGGTGCAAATCTTCTTAGGAGAAAGCTTGCAGAGAAAACCCTAGGATAGGGGCTCTTCCATTGCCTTGCTCAGGTCTTGCAGACTCAGGGCCATGGCTTTCCTGATTGAGTCTATCCATCTGTAACATGTCTTCCTCTTTTCCTGATGCCTTCTTCCTTCCCCTGCATTATTGTCTTTCCTATTGATCATGTCTTCTCATGGTATGGCCAAAGTACGACAGTCTCAGCTTGGGCATCTTGCCTTCTAGGGTGGGTTTAGCCTTGATTTTGCTACTGGACCCATTTATTGGTCTTTTTAGCAGCCCACGGTTTCTGCAGAACTCGGATTTATATTCCGTCTTTCTCCCAAAATGGGATTCAAGATGGCTTTTCTCCAGCCCCACATTTCAAGTGAGTTGATTTACTTCCTATCAGCTTTCTTCACCGTCCAGCTTTGCAAAGGTCCGTTTGCATGCCTTATAATACCCAAAGCACTCAGGGTTTTTGCTTTGTCTGTTCTCTTGGCTCCTTGCTGTTCCCAGAGCTGCTGATTCGATCTGTTTGCTTTTCAACTTCGTTGTTGATGAGTCCTTTTGCTTTGCTTTGCTTTGCTTTGAATCACCATAATTGCTTTGAAAGAATTACTGCCCCAGACTCATTGTCTTAAGGGCTCATTCTGCCAGTGAGCTGACTTGGTGCTGTGCCTTCTTCTTCTTTAAATCCTTGCAGAAAGGGATGAAAATCACTCCAGTGCTGTGTCAGATCTTTGAGCTTGAAATAGTTTCCTTCTGTGCTTTATCACCAGTCACTCCCTTGAGTTCCACCTCCACACTTGCTCAGCATCTTTGGGTCGTGGTTCATAATTTGCACGTGGAGTTTTCTGTGTTTCTGGAGGAGAGATGGTTTTCTGTAAGCCACTTCCATCATTTGCACATTCCGCAGTCATTTCATTCGTTTTGAATTGGTGTCCCACCCTTGTAACCACAAGACCAAAGAAAAACAATACAAAAACAGTTCATTGGCTATATACAGGTTGAGTCTTCCAAAATCCAAAATACTTCAAAACCCAAAACCTTTTTCATGGGTGGCTGAGTTAATGACACCTTTGCTTTCTGATGGTTCAGCGCACACAAACTTTGTTTCATATGCAGCAATTCCCATCAACCATCACCACTGACCTCGCTGGCAGGGCCATGCAAGATGGATGAGTCTGGGATCAGTAGTCCAAAAGGGAACTTTTCAAAATTACAGGCTGAGTCTCCTTTATCTGGAATTCCAAAATATTCCCAGAACCAAAATTATTTCATGCATTGCTGAGATAGTGACACCTTTGCTTTCTGATAGTTCATTGTACACAAACTTAGTTTCGTGCACAAAATTATTCAAAATCATAGAATCATAGATTCGGAAGAGACCTCAAGGGCCATCCAGTCCAACCCCATTCTGCCATGCAGGAAATCTAAATCAAAGCATACCCAACAGATGACCATCCAGCCTCTGTTTGAAGACCTCTAAGGAAGGAGACTCCACCATTCTCCAAGGAAGCAGTGTCTTCCACTATCAAACAGCCCTTACTGTCAGGAAGTTCCTCCTTATGTTGAGCTGGAATCTCTTTTCCTGTAGCTTGAATCCATTGCTCCTGCCTCAATATGATATCCCTTCAAATATTTAAACAGGGCTACCATATCACCTCTTAACCTTCTTTTCTCCAGGCTAAACATCCCCAGCTCCCTAAGTCTTTCCTCATAGGACATGGTTTCCAGACCCTTCACCATTTTAGTCGCCCTCCTTTGGACACGCTCCAGTTTCTCAACATCCTTTTTGAATTGTGGGACCCAGAACTGGACACAATATTCCAGGTGGGGCCTGACCAGAGCAGAATAGAGTGACACTATTACTTCCCGTTTATAAATGTACCTTCAGACTAAGTGTATAAGGTGTATATGAAGGACAAATGAATTTGATGTGTGGACTTGGGTCCCATCTGCAAGATATATCATTGTGTACATATATGCAAGTACAAGGATTCTGAAATCCAAATAAATCCAAAAAATGGATCAATGGCCCAGACTCATGAGGTGGTGGGACATGCAAGAAGGCCTCTGTTCAGGATCTCAAATGGGGAAAATAATAACTTCTCCCTCTCTTTTAGTGACTCTATCAGCGTTCCCATGATCCCTCTGGGGCTGAAGGAGACCAAGGAGCTGGACTGGGCAGCGCCATTGAAGGTAAAAGCTCGAACTGCTCCTTTGAATGTGTAACGTCACCACCTTTACTGAAATGGCTCTTATTTCTTCAGCCGCCCCTAGATTGTGGCTGAAGAGATTTGGCAGCTGAATATGCTTTAAAATTTAAAACAACGTTGAAGGCCAGTCTCTTCTGGCAGGCTTACTCAGATCATTTTTAAAATGTGAATTTTAAATGTGGATGGTTTTAATATGTGTATGCCTTATTTGTCCTTTTAAACTGTTGCATGTTTTAATTTATGTATGTTACTGATGTTAACTGTAGATTTCTTTTTGTTTCCCGCCTCAATCCATGGGAAGAGGCAGATAAGAGATGATGATGATGATGATGATGATGATGATGATGATGATGATGATGATGGATTAAATATAATCTGTTTGATCTGTTCCTCTCCTTTCTCCCAAAACTGTGTCTAAAAGTTTGCTTTCAACAAAGGCTGCATCCGCACTGCAGAAATAATGTGGTTTGACACTGCTTTAGCTGCCATGGCTCAAGGCTATGGAATTTTGGGATTTGTAGTTTTGTGAGATATTTAGCCTTCTCTGTCAGGGAGTTCTGGTGCCACAACAAACTACAAATCCCAAAAATCCATAGCATCGAGCCATGGCAGTTAAAGCAGTGTCAGCATTGTTTCTGCAGTGCAGATGCAGCCATTGTGACTAAAAACAAAACAAAGCAGAAAAGTAAAATTTTTGAAACTGGTATTTTAAAGGTTTTTTTAATTAATTTTCCCCCCTGTGATCCTAGGAAATGATTTGGGACCACTACAGCGAGGATGGTGCCTTGTACGAGATGGAGATAAAAAACCTCATGGAGCTGCGTCAGGTATGGAAAGCATGGCTGCTGCAGAATTAATACATTTTGAGACCCCTTTATAGGGCCATTCTATGGAATCCTGGGATTTGTAGTTTGCAGTGGCACCAGAGCTCTCTGACAGAGAAGGCTCAATATCTCACAAAATTGCAAGTCCCAGAATTCAATAATGAGGAGCCATGGCAGTTAAAGCAGTATCAAAATGCATTAGTTCTGCAGTATGGCTGCAATCACAGTAAACAAATTAAAATGTCAGTAAAGTTTGTAAAAGCTATTTTAAAAAGAAATTAAACAGTCTACAGTCAGCCCTCTGCAGCCACAGATTTTTTTATCCATGGATTCAACTATCCATGGCTTGAAAATGTGTGTGTGTAAACACACACACACACACACACACATTCCAAAAAGCAAACCTTGTTTTTGCTATTTTATATAGGGGACACCATTTTACTATGCCATTGTATTTAATGGGACTTGAGCATCCATGGATTTTGTCATCCACAGGGGTCTTGGAACCAAACCTCATATTATTATTATTATTATTATTTTATTATTCCTTATTTATATATGGTGCTGTAGATTTGCACAGCGCTGTACATAAAACAATAAATATAAAAGAGTAAACCTGCCAATGGCGTATATAGAATTGGAACGATTTAAAATTCATTAAAAGAGAGAATATATTTTTTTAAAAAATTGTTAAGAGCCCATCAAAATCAGTTCTGCAAAGCCTGCTGAAACAGGAAAGTTTTCACTTGCCAGTAAAAAGAGAGCAAAGAGGCAGTGATCTTGGCCTCCCTAGTTGCAAGGTCTGGGAGCAGCCACCAAGAAGGCCCTGACTCAGGTACCCACCAAATATCCCTGGGAAGGAGACTGAGCAAAGGGCTTCCTCCTGAAGGTATAAGAGTTCAAGCGGACTCATACAGAGAGAGAGACTCCTTCAGTCCTCGGAGGCTTTTAAACAGAAGCTGGATGGCCACCTATTGGGAGTGCTTTGAGTGTGTATTCCTGCATGGCAGGAGGTTGGACTGGATGACCCTTGGGGTGTTTCTTCCAACTCTTTAATTCTTGGATTCTCCTATGCTTATGGTTAAGATAACCCGGACCGAACCACAGAGTGCTTGATGGGTCATAATCAGTATGGTAAATTGTGCTCAGAAATGGACTGGCACCCTTTGGAGTTGTGGTTTCAACCAGTGCCATGCAGAAAGCGCAAGAGAAAAGCAGTATTTTCAGTCTGTGGATTTGTATTGTCTGTTTTTTCCACTCTGACTCTCTGCTGCCTTTCCTTTCAAACAGGCAATGCGGACGCCCAGCCGGAACGAAGCAGGGTTGGAACTGCTCATGGAATATTACAGCCAGCTCTACTTCCTCGACAACCGCTTCTTCCCTCCCAATAAGAACCTGGGCCTTTTCTTCCACTGGTCAGTTTGGGACCTTAGTGATCTTACCAAGGAAATGGGTACATTCTGAGGGATGGAGGGGGCCCTCATGCAAACCATTTGTTTTTATTTATTAAAATATTTCTCTTCTTCGCTATATCAGAAGATCACAGGGAGGTCTCTTAAGTAAAACCAATGCAAACAAATTTGTTATTCCTAAAATTCAAAGGTATAGCCATGTTAGTCTGTAAAATCAGTATGTAAAGAGATCTTGTAGCACCTTTGAGACTGAAAGAAAGAAGTTGGCAGCATTCAAATGCATTTGCAAGTTTGCGCATGCAACTGAGGAAGTAGACTTCTGTCTAGGAAAGCTTATGCTGCAAACCTCTTTCTTTCAGTTAGTCTCAAAGGTGCTACAAGATTTCTATACATATTGTTAATCCTATTTATTCCTGTGTTGGGGCACAAGGCAACTTACAGCTGTAAAAATCAATTTAAGTTAAAGCCATTTGAAACGACAAAAATAATTTAAATGGACAAAAAGCATGCTTAAATGTTATTGGAAAGTTAAAAGAGGTCTAAAGATTAAAATAGTTTTGGGCATTTTGCAGGTGCATCAAAATGCATGTGCATTTTGAATAAATCACTGGCAGCCATGGCCTTACTTGGCCCAACCAACGTTGGGGCAAATAGTTTTATACAGTGGGCCCTTGGTATCCACTGGGATTTGGTTCCAGGACCCTCTGTGGATACCAAAGTCTGTTCAAGGTGCTTTAAATAAAATTGCATAGTAAAATGTTGTCCCTTAAATCAAATGGCAAAATCAAGGTTTGCTTTTTGGAATATATATAATTTTAAAATATTTTTAGGCCGTGGATGCTTGAATCTGTGGATAAAAAAAATCCATGGATATGGAGGGCTTACTGTCGTTAAGAGAAAGCAAATTCAATCTCTTCTTTTCTTTCTCTCTCATCCTGCAAGGATATGATGCAGGTTCTGTCCTTTTAAGTTATTCTTTTGTTCCTGACCTTCCGCTTTCTAGGTACGACTCTCTGACAGGCGTCCCCTGTCACCAGCGGGCTCTGGCTTTCGAAAAGGGGAGCGTGCTTTTTAATATCGGGGCATTGCACACACAGATCGGAGCTCGTCAGGACCGTACCACCTTGCAAGGTGTGGACTGTGCCATTGAAGCTTTCCAGAAGGCGGCTGGTATGTGCAGCAGTTCCCTGGGATTTTGCATTTGGGGAAAATGAACCAAAGTGGGCCCTTGGTATCCATTGGGATTTGGTTCCAGGGCCCACCATGGATACCAAAATTCCTCAAATGGTGTCCCTTATATAAAATGACAAAATCAAGGCCTGCTTTTGGGAATTTATGGGTTGTTGTTTTTTTAACATTTTCAAGTCGTGGATGCTTTAATCCGTGGATAAAAAAATCCGTGGATATAGAGAACCAAGTGTAAATGTATCATTCTTAGGCCAAGGGTGGGCAAAGTGTGGCTCTCCAGATTTTTTCTCCCAGCATTCCTGGCTAGAGGCTGTGCTAAATTCTACTTACAGGAATTGTAGTCCAACAACATCTGGAGAGCTTCACTTTCCTGGCTTGAGATAGCCTACTGTTTGTTTGTGGAGCAAGATGTATAGAGGTGACCAGCTTTTGCTGCATCAATTTTATTGTGAAAGTATTCTCTGTAGTCTAAGGAATCCATGCAGGAGAGGAACAAAGGAGGGCTTTTTTTGAACAATATTATGGCACCACTTTCCTAAAGAGACTAAGATAATGCACAAACCCTCTTGTTAACATTTTAGATTTTGGTACATTTGCAGAAATGCAGGCTGTCACTGATTTTTAAGAAAAGAGGATAGTGCCATGTTATGAGCTGCAGAATCCAGAGAAGTTCAAGGTGCTTGAATCTGGGTGGTATCCTTTCCAGCCGGGAAATTTCCTGCCTTTTGACCAGCCTGAAGCTCCCACTCTTTTAAATATTTATTCATTATTTATCCCTCGTCTTTTTCCTGAGATGGGATCCAAAGTGGCCTATGGTAATTTAAAACAAGATTAAGTTAAAATCTTACTTTACAAAAGTTATAAAAGAATTAAATAAGAGTATTGAGAGCCAGCGTGATATAGTGGTTTGTGTGTTGGACTATGACTCTTGAGAGCAGTGTTGATCCCTGCTTGGCCATGAAACCCACTAGTCACATACTCTCAGCCTCATGGGAAGGCAATGGCAAACTTCCTCTGAACAAATCTTGCCAAGAAAACCCTGTCATAGGTTTGTCTTAGGGTTGCCAGAAATTGGAAACGACTTTGAAGGCACATAACACACACATTCTTGTTTTTAAAACCCGTGGTTAAAAACTGTTAAAATTACACTGGAAACATAATTACCAATAAAAGATAAGAAGTACAGCACACTACTTCACACATATTGTCATTGCTGTGTACCTGCAAGTCGTTTCCGACTAATGGAGACCCTAAGCCTAACCTATTGTGGGGTTATCTTAGCAAGATTTGTTCAGAGGAGGTTTGCCTTTGCCTTACTCTGAGTCTAAGAGAGTAGGACCAACTCAAACTCAGCGGGTTTCCATGGATGAACGAGGATTTGAACCCTGGCCTCCAGGATCCTAGTCCTGCACTCAAACCACTTTGAGCCTGGGAGCAGCTACAAAGAAGGCTCTCTCCAATCTCTTCTCCAAATGCGCCTGCAATGGTGGTGGGACCAAGAGATAGCCTTCTCCTGCAGATTTTAAAAAGCCAAGATGACTGGTATAGGAAGGTATGATCTTTCTGTTAGTGTCAACCCAAGCCAATCCAGCCCTCCTTGGACTTAATCTCATGCCAGCCCTCTTGCCCATTGTACAGGAGCCTTCAACTACTTGAAGGAGAACTTCTCCAATGCTCCCAGCCTGGACATGAGCACGGCCTCCTTGAACATGTTAGTGCGCCTGATGATTGCCCAAGTCCAAGAGTGTGTCTTCGAGAAGGTCATGATACTCAGAGACCAGAATGACTTCCTCACCTGCCTGCAACTCGCCCAGGAAGCTGCCCGGGTACCACTAAATGCGAGGACATATTGGGGTGGAAGGATGGCATCATAACCATGGGGAAAGACCCCAAAATTAAGAAATAATTTTTTTGGGACTCTCCAAATTTCCCCTCCATAAATATAAAGGTTGAGTTTCCCTTATCTGAAATACTTGGGACCAGAAACGTTTTGTATTTTGGAATATTTTTCAGATTTTTGAATATTTGCACGTAATGAGATATCTTGGGGATGTGACCCAAGTGTAAACATGAAATTCATTTATGTTTCCTATACACCCTACATTCATAACCTGGAGGTAATTTTATACACAGTATTTGATCCTTTTGTGCATGAAACAAGGTTTGTGTACATTGAACCATCAGAAAGCAAAGGTGTCACTATCCCAGTCACCCAGGTGGACAATTCTGGAATATTCCAGAATTCCAGATATTTATTTATTTATTTATTGGATTTATATCCTCCCTTTCTCCCCAAATGGGATTCAGATAAGGGAGACTCAACTTATATATGTGTGTGTGTGTGTGTGTGTGTGTGTGTATGACTTGTGGTTTTTGTTGTTAAGTGTCTTCAAATCATCTTGGCTCTATGGCAATTCCATAAGTGAGAGACCACAAAGGGCCCTGGTAGTCAACAGTCTTGCTCTGGTCTTGCAAACTTAGCACTTCTGTGACTTTCTTGATTGAATGATCCCATTTATAAGGTGGTCTCCTCTATTTCCTAGTGCTTTCCATTACTGGGAGCCATTGTTCAGAAAAGTAACTTTTCCATGCTCTGCGTGTGCCAAAAAACAAACACCCTGATGTTGAAGCATTGCTGAAGCTAAGCCAATGGGTTGACCTGGCCAATTAGAAGGGAATAGACATTTTTCTATTTCTTATATGCTTCCATGCCCAGATTTGCAAGTTGTAGCTATTAATGGCTTATGGTCACAGAATCATAGAGCTGAAAGGCACACCAACCCCTTGCCAGTGCAGGAACCAGGAGCCTGGAAGGTCATTTGCAACATCCACTTCATCCCCTGTGTTTATCTGTGTTTGACCCCTTGCAGGTGGAAGAGGTTTACACTCTGGTCTATCAGACCATGACCCAACCGCATGTGAAGGACTATGTCCCTTTCTCGTGGACCACTATGGTGCATGTCAAGTCGGAGCACTTCCAGGCCCTCTCACACTACTATGCCGCCATTGCACTTTGCGACTGTCCTCGTGAGTATCCCAGATTCACTTCTGTCCCTCTCAACACTTTTGATCCTGTTACTTTCTATTATCTATGTACATACAGGTTGCATCTCCCTTGTTCAGGATTCCAAAATCCAAAATACTTCCCAAATTTTTTTTCATGAGTGGCTGAGATAGTGGCATCTTTACTTTCTTATAGATCAGTGTACATAGCCTTTGCTTCATGCACAAAATTATTGGAAATATTGTTTTAAAAATTACCTTCAGGCATTTATTTATAGGTTGAGTTTCCCTTATCCAGAACTCTGACATTTGAAAAATTGCAAAATTGTCCATATGGATGGCTAAGGCAGTGATACTTTTGTGTTCTGGTGATTCAGTGTACACAAACTTTGTTTTATATGCAAAATTATTAATAAAATTACCTTCAGACTATGTGTATAAAATATGTACGTAACACAAATTAATTTCATGTTTAGATATGGGTCTCATCTCCAAGGTATCTCATTATGTATATACAGATATCCGAAATCCAGAACCCTTCTGGTCCCAGGCATTTTGAATAAGGGAGAGTCAACTATTAATTAAAATATTTATCTCAGATCCTATAATCATGGGCTCTCAGGACAACATACAATTGCATTTAATTTAAACAGTTCAAAATACTTTAAAGTTAAAATAATGGAAACACACAAAGCATTGTGCGTTCCCATCTGACTGAACCTGTCTGACAGAAAAATTATTTATTCATTCATTAAAAGATTTCTTGTGATGTTATGTGCCTTCAAGTCACGTGTAACAAGATCTCAGGAAAGCAGACAGATAAAAATCATTGAAACACTTTAAAGTGATTTAGAACAATAAAAATAATTGAAAACATTAAAAGCATATTAATTTAATAAGTTAAAACTGGTGTTAAGATGGTTGAAATAGTTTGGAAACCATGTACATTTTGGAGGAAATCACATAGGCCCCAACAGCTTTAATAAAAAGCTCTGTTTTAACTTGGTGCTGGAATAAAAAAAAACATTGTACAATGTTCTAACTCAGCTTTTCTTGACCTTTTTACTCTGGTGGAACCTAGGGCCTGAATACCCAAAGGCACCAGATCCCGTCTGATCTTGGAAACTAAGTAGAGTCAGCCCTGGTTAGTACTTGGGTGGAAGACCACCAGCAAAGACCCAGTGCTGTAGCCTATATTTCAGAGGAAGGAACTGGTAAACCCACCGCTAAATATTCCTTGCCTAAGAAAACCCTCTGAAATTAATGGGGTCCCTATAAGTCAACAGGTGGCTTAAAGGCACATACACATGCATATCTTTCTCTGAGTGTTTATAATTTATTATATGCCTCAGTGGAAGGCAATGGCCACCCTCCTCTGAACAGATCTTGCCAAGAAACCCCCATGATAGGTTCTCTTTAGAGTTGCCATAAGTTGAAAACGACTTGAAGGCACACAACAACAACAACAAACAAATCTGTATTATATGTATGCTGCATGGTGGAGGTTGGAATAGATGTCTTGTTGTGTGCCTTGTTGTGTTGTTGGAATGGGTCCCTTCCAATTCCAAGATTCTACAAATATAGGTGTAAAAATAGGCCACCAGTGGAAGTTGCCCGGTCTTGGTATAAAAGCAGCTAACTGCATGTCTGTAGACTGTTCTTTGGTTTGATCCAAAACTTGAATTGGGTTCTTAAAACAACAGTGTTCCACAGACTTGGTTCTTTCCCTTCCAAGGTTTATCACTCCCCATCTGGAAGTAAAGTCCTTTGCCTCACTCATCGCTCTTGTCAACAAGCTCTCTGCCTGGCCAGTTTGCCCGTTCCTGACCCATGGGATGCCCCAAAGCTGGCATGTGCTGAGACATTTCAGCTCTGTGGTGCCAAGCCGATGATGATGATGATGCCAGCTTTGATCTTAATGGGTTTATAACGGGGTCCTTGCCAAGGTATTGTTTTTGGGAGCAGGGTGGCAGTCTACCCAGGTGCTCTGGAAGGCCAGGCGCCTGTCCTTAATTGCTCATCATCTCCTCCTGGGGCTTAGAGTGGCCTTAATCCTGGGCTTGATCTCCATCTAAGAAGCTTAGCTCCATCCTTGGCTGGTGAATGATAATGAATACCTACAGGATTGATTCCATCTCCTGGGGGAAGGGGTGTTTGTTTGGGGGAAGTGCATCTGTGTATGTTTTCTTTCCACAAGGGCTAGGCCATGTGATCCTCCAGGTTGAGGGCTGAGCTTGGAAAAGTTCCCTTTTTTGGACCACAGCTCCTAGAACTGGTGAGATAGCATGGCCAGGTGGTCCTCCAGGCCTTCCAGGTAGGCCATGTGGTCTTCCATCTTGAGGACTGGGCTTGGAAAATTCCTTTTTTGGGACCACAACTCCCAGAACTGGCTAGCCAGCATGGCTGTAGGAAATGTTCCAAACTCAGGTGGAGGATTTGATTGTTGCCAAGTTCTCAGGGTGAGGTGTGGCTATGACTAATTTTTACCATCCTGAACATAGGAATATAAAAAGCTGTGATCCATTGATTATAAGTACGTCCTCACCAAACTACAACTTCCAGGATTCCATGGGATGGTGCATTGGAAGTGGTATCAACATACTGTAACATTGAAGTGTAGATTCACCCCTACTCAGTTGAGCATCTCCAAATGGGTGATGGTGCATGATGTGTGAGCATGTGGGAATGAGAGCCATAGCTTCTATCCTGCCCCTTCTCATTTGCACATAAAATTGCTCCTGAGAATGAGACTTCACCCACATGTAACACCTCTTAGTCTCTACTATCCCCTCTTCTGCCCTCTAAATAATGGGTGGAGAGGAGTACATGGCCTTTCTCAAGTAACTCAATTGACCCTCCACCCCCTTCCTTCCAAGTAAGCCTTTTCTCGATTGCTTTCCTCCAGCTGCTTCTGATGAAGAGCTCCCTGAGCATGAGAAAGCCTTCCTCCAGTTCCATGCCACTTCCCCAGAAGGCACTACTCTGGCTCTTCTCTTGCAAGATCCGGAAGAACGAAGACGGTTGGGTAAGTGAACCTCCTGCCCTAGTTCTTCCATTTCCCTCTTCCATTGCTGATAATAGAATAGGTTAAAAAAATTAAAAAGCAGAACTTTGCAAATTTACATTTCTGGGAGTACAACTTAACAACCTTTGCTGTCTTTGGTCCTTGTAATGGTTGGTGATATAAAACTTTGCATTCTTTGTCCTTGCTAACAAGAATAAAATAATTTCTCTGTGGTAGTTAGCATGGTGTCATGGTTTGAGTGTTGGACTATGACTGGGAAAAGCCGGCTTTTTGCTGGCCAAAAAAGGAACAGATCTTTGCCGCTCCTTTTTCAGCCAGATTCAAAGCAGATTGGGACTACAGTGTGTGCTTGCCGCAGCTCCAATCTGGCTTTGGTGGGCATAGCTTGAAGCCACATTAGAACTGATGCTAGTTTACATAAATAGTTTAAATATGAATAATTTTTTTCTAATCTACACCTAACCCTATTCCCCCCCCCCCCCCCCGCCAGTCTCATTCATTTTAGAGCATTAACTAGTATAATGTGAAGTTTTTAAGGAACACAGTTATCATGTCAGATCCAGAACCTTCTGTATGTGCTTTTGCATAGAAATGCATGTTCAATACACATGGTTTTTCTACTCAGAGAACAAGTTTCTGCACAGAAAAAAGTATGTATTTCTGCGTAGACAAATATTTTTCAACTTGCAAACAGCAGCCTTATGGCTGCCTGTATTCTTCCTAAGTGTTTCCTATGCATCAAACAAGCCTTTTCTCAGCTGGAAACCAATAGTAAACTAGTATTCTTTCAGTTCTTCAGAAGGGTTACATAGAAAGCATTAATATGTGTTTCTGCAGGAAAAGCTCACCTCAAAAAAGCCATCATGAGGCACGAAGAAGCCATGAGGATCCACAGCTTGTGCAAGATTTTGAGGAAGATGGACATTCTCCAGGAGGTGCTCTGCTTTGCCCACAAGCGTTCACTTAGCAAGTACTCTGAAATCGACCACGAGGAAGACTTCTTTGAGACGGCAGATGCCCCTGACATCCACCGTAAGTGAGCCATTGGCGGCTGGTAGTTCCCATTGCAGTTGGGCAGTGAATTCATTCGGGGTTTCAGCTAACATTAAAAGAACTTTCCAAGGTGCTAGGCCTGTTTAAGAATAGGTTTCAGAACTTTGGCCAGTTCCTTTAAAGAGAAGATAAAAACCTGGCATAGATTTGCTGCCCTGCTGAGATGAGCCCAACTTTGGAGTTACAAATCTCATTGACATCGTTTGCCTTGGCAACAGATGGGACTTGCTTTCAGTAGATGCCATGTAGCGTTAACTGTTACAGGGTAGTTGGTCAGAGTTTTAAAAGATTTGGTTTCTTTCCTCTCTTTCATTGTCTGTCTATCTATCTATCTATCTATCTATCTATCTATCTATCTATCTATCTATCTATCTGTGACGGGATCTTGGAGCAAACTAACTGAAAGAATGTACTGTAGTTAGTTTCTTGAACTTCTGTAGACTTGAGCTGACTTCCTCAGATGCATGTTTACTATCTGTCTGTCTATCATTCATGGTTGCCTTTCTATCATGTTTCTGTCCAGTTTCTGCTCACTAGGACATCCAAATGTAATAGACAATAAAATATACAGGCCCACTGCAGTTCCCTATCCTGGTGTAGTAATATCATGTTAACCAAGTACATATGCTCCTAGTTAGCCAAGTAGCTGTGTTCCTGAACTTAACAACAGAAAATTTAATACCAGAGGCAGAAATAACATGGAAAGAATAGGGATGGGTTCCTATGCTACAAAAAAAAAAAAAGAGAGAGAGAGAGAGAGGAAGAGCAATTCAATGTGTTTCAACAAACTTTTAATTCAAAACTTAACATTATACCCAACACTGAAAGTCTGCCTTTCTGTGCTCTCCTTCGCCATCCTCCCAGTGCCAATGCTGCAAAAAACCTTCTGTTCCATTCCAACGTGTATCTTTCCACCTGCAGCCTGAACCTTCACTACGTTGGAACCCCAATCCATGCAGTTTACTTCATTTGCCCTGTAATTTAAAATGAAGTTTCCATCTTTCTCCCTGACCTCCACACTCCTTTTTTCTTTTAGCCAAAACACACCAGAGACCTGAAATCAAATCCCCCAACTTCTCCAAGGTGAAAGTGACAGACATCTTCCATCGGCTGGTACGTACAGTGGCACCAAATGTTTGTGCGATTGGAGAGGGTGTTGTATGGATGCAGAATGGTAGAGCTGAAAGACCCCAGCAGACCCTGGAGTTCAGCCCTTCCAAAGAGCAGCACAAAATGTGTGTTTGTGTGTGTGCATGCACACAATCCCATGAATTTCAGAGGGCTTTCTTAGGCAAGGAATACTAAGAGATGGTTTTGGCAGTTCCGAAATATTGCAGACAGCACCTGTTATTTTTTGAGATGTGTCTCCATTTTTTTCTTTCTTTTTGAATTCTGTTGGATGCTGCCCAGTTTTCAGCTTCTTTCTTCTTGCAACCCATGCCATTCTGTTTTTCCCCTCAGGGCCCACTGTCAGTTTTCTGTGCCAAGAACAAGTGGCACCCCCCACGGACGGTGCATCTGGTCCGAGGCGAGAACGGCTTTGGCTTCACCCTCCGAGGAGACGCTCCAGTCCTCATTGCTGGAGTCATTGCCGGAGGCTGCGCAGCGGTGAGTGGCAATATTTCTGAGAAGCTGGGTTCCTTTGATTCAAATTGTTTCTCAGCAGGAGTCAGTTTTAACAATGTAGATCATCACAGTTTAAATCACTAGATTGCATTGATTCATCATTTTTGGAAGTCCATTATTATTTAATAGAACTTCGATGCATATTGAAAGAGTGGTTTTGAATGTGCATTAAAGAGAAAGAGAGACATACACCTGGGTTAGAACAGGCAAAAAAGATGTTACTTCTTTGGATGTTGCAAATAAACCTGGAACCTACTGGAAAAGCATATAGGGACAGTGCATGGCAAAGCCTGGGAAGCAAATGCTGTCTGTGCTCAGAATTTTTACATTTAATATATTGAGTTAAGAACCATAATAAAAACATACGCTCTAAAATACTTTAGAAACAATAAATACTGCAGTTTGTTTAATTGTTATCCAGCAGTTCTCCCAGTGTGTGACCCAATATCTTGGAGACGGGCTCTAAGTCTAAACATGAAATACATTATTGTTTCTATATATCACATACACATAGCCTGAAGGTAATTTTATACACAATATTTTAAATAATTTTGTGCATGAAGCAAAGTTTGTGTACACTGAACCATCAGAAAAGCAAGGTGTGACTATCTCAGCCACCCGTGTGGACAGTTTTGGAATTTTAGGGGATATTTTGGATTTAATACTCAACTTGGTATGACTAAAAAGCAATGATGATATTTATTTATTTATTTATTTATTTATTAAATATCAAATTAATTTTTGTATTACACCACCAGTACTGTGTAATGATCTTTGACATCAGACTCTTCCCATCGAGTTCCCTTTCCCATATCCCACTTCACAAAGGCTCTGATATGCCAAGTGCCCTCTAAGCTGCAATGTTTTTCTGCTCTTTGTGTTTGCAGGGTGCTGGCCTGAAAGAAGGTGACTACATCGTCTCCGTTGATGGCAAGGATTGCAAGTGGTCCAAGCACGCTGAGGTGGTTCAGTTGCTGAAGGTGGCTGGAGAGGAGGGGACGGAGTTGGCCGTGATCACCCTACAGTACTCCGAAGGACAAAGCACCGTAAGTCCAACTGGTTGCACTGGGCGAAGGAGGGGTTGGGAAGGCCATGAGTTGCAGGAACAAGGTGACTAGGATCATTCATAGATGTACAGCCTCAGTGGCCAGCATGACAGCTTAATTTGAGATTTGGCATGATGCCTTCTTGGTCTGAAGATAAGGAGACAATCCAGACAATGAAGATGTGGCTGGTATGGACTCCAAGGGGGGAAAAAAGGAGTCCACAGGGAAGCCTTCCTGCATACAGTCATAAAAACAGATTTTTGTTGTTGTTTAATTAACTTTGACTTATGGCGACCCTATGAATCGAAGGCTTCCAAGGGCCCTGGTCATCAACTGCCCCTGCTCAGGTTTTGCAAAGGAAGTAGCTTCCTTGGTTCAGTCAATTCACCTGTAATGTGGCCTTCCTCTTTTCCTACTGCCTTCCACTTTACTGAGCATTATCATCTTTTTCAGTGAGTCACATTATCTTGTGACATGTCCAAAATACACATTCTTAGTTTAGTCATGTTTGCTCCTAGCTAGAGATCAGGCATGATTTGTTGTAGGGCACATTCATTTGCCTTTTTAGCAGCCCATGATATCCACAGAACTCTTCTCCAGCACAAATTTCAGCTGAGTTTATTGTCTTCCTATCAGCTTTCTTCACTATCCATCTTTCACAACCATACGTAGAATTTGGAAATACTATGGCATGAGTGATTCTGGCTTTGACATTTAATGAGAAGTCTTTACACTTGAGGATCTTATCTAGTTCCTTCATGGCTACTTTTGCAAGTCTTAACCTTCATCTTATTTCTTCATTACAGTCTCCATTTTGGTCAATGACTCAGGTGAGGTACTGTATAGGAAATCTGGTAACTGTTTCAAAGTCTTTGCTGCCCACTTTAAAAGTTATGTAACTCAGCATATCTGGCCATTGTGTGTGAATTGTGGTTATAGGTTCTTGATTTTAGATGCTTGTATTCTCTATGTTTTTACAGCTTCTTATCTGTGACTGTGCAAAGGGATCTTGTAGCACTTTTGAGAGTAACTGGGCAAAAGAAGTTGTAGCATAAGCTTTTGTAGAACAGTTCATACATCCGAGAAAGTAGACCAAAGGCCAAAACACACTGCAGAAATAATCCAGTTTCACACTGCTTTAACTGCCCTGGCTCAATGCTAGGGAATTCTGCGAACTGTAGTTTTGTGAGACATTTAGCCTTCTTTATCAGAGAGCACAAACTACAATTTCCAGGATTTCCTAGCATTGAGCCAGGACAGTTAAACCAGTCTCAAACTGAATTATTTCTGCAGTGTGTTTTGGCCCCAAATTTACGAAAGCTTATACGGCATCTTCTTTCTCACAGTTAGCCCCAAAGGTGTTACAAGATGCCTTTGCAGACTGGTCTTCCAGACTAGCCCAGCTTTTTCTATGGCTGTTAGTCTTCATTTGTGAAGATTTTCATGTGGTCAGCTTCTTCTTCTCTTTATTCTGGTGTTTTCCTCTGAGCCGTTCTCAGACAAAGAGTATTATATCAACACTGAATAATCCAAGTAACAATGACTCTCCTGTTCTGTTTCTTTCTCCGGGAAGGCAGACAAGAAGTCCCTGGCAATGTCTTCAGGCTCCGGCAGCCTCCTGAAGGGCAACAAGGAGAACAGCCACAAGAGCCTGATGCACAGCAAGGGGGCCAGCACCCTCCTGGCATGGGGCAAGCGGAGCAAACGCAGCAAGACCAGCAGCACTTACAGCCTCCCTTTCTCTGCCGTGGGGGACAATGAGCTGGCGTGCTGAGCCCCTTGCCACCCTCGGACCACGAAGAAGATGGTGGGCCCAACAGGGAGGAAGACTTCACTGTTCCTGGGAGTTTTGCAGCAAGCTCCTTTCTGGCAGTGAGCATTGTTGGGCTTGGCGATGGAATCGAGAATGCTCTTTATTTTCCCAGCAGACATGGAGGCTTGCTCCTAAAAAGGGATGGGATTAACAGGGAGAAATGAACTCTTGTCAGGCAGACACCTGGTTGCTAAAGTGAGCCTCCTTGCTCTGGAGTAGTCTACCTCTCAGTACCAGTTCATGGAAGCAAGCAGCAGAAGAAGACAGCACCCTTTATGTCCAGTTTTGAATGACTGGACTGAATTGGATTGACTGTTGGTTAAATCCAGGCCTGCTAAACAGCCATAAGGATTGCTGATTCCAGCAAGTTTAAAAGACTTTTGGGATGCCCTGGGTGGTATTCCTAATCTCACTCTGCAAAAGCCAGCTCCTGAGCAGTGACTGGAAGCAAGCGTTCCCTGCATTTCCATGCACAGAGCCAAGGACGTGATGAGGCATCCGTCTCGTGATCTTCAATTGTAGTTCAGGGCCACCCAAGTTTGCAGAAGGACTGGGTGGATTTTGATTTCGGTCAGTGTAGGACCATAAAGAGGTTATAAGAGGCCTGGGAGAAATAGAGGTTGGAAACGCTCCCTTGCAAATCTAAACTGAAAGAAGAAAGATGAACAGTTGGCAAACATTTTACAAGAGAATGAAAAGTAAAACATGCTTCGAAAGAGAGCAAAAATAACATAGTGGCCAACAGCCCAACCTTGTACATACTTACACAGAAGTACATTCCTCTGTACTCAATGGGATTTGCGTCATGGTAGGTATGCTCTGAGAGTCACAGCCTGAGCAGAAAATCCCTTGTTCTACTTTGATAGTGTCTCTGCTCACATATTGGCCTTAGGCAAGCCTTTCTCTGAACCCGTCCCATCTGCAGTCTGGGCATACAGGTTGAGCCTCCCTTATCCGATATTCTAAAATACTCCAAAATTCAATATTGTCCCTGTGGGGGTGACTGAGATAGTGGCACCTTTGCTTTCTGAGGGTTTAGTGTGCGCAAACTTTGTTTCATGCACAAAATATTCAAATAAAGGGGAAAAACTTTTTTAAAATGAACACAAAATACTATGTATGAAATTACCTTCAGGCTATGTTTATAATGTATTTTTGAAAAATAAATGAATTTCATGTTTAGACTTGGTCCCATCTCCAAGATACAATGTATGTTGTTACATATATACAAATATTCCAAAATCTAGGGAAAAACAAATGAAATCCAAAGCACTTCTGGTCCCAATCGTTTTCGATAAGGGAGACTCAGCCTGTAGTTACTACCTTATCTTACAATGATGTTGTCAAGGTTTATGAAATAGTCTGGAACCCTGTGCATAAATTTCCCTCTAGATGCAGTTAGACATTCCTTTCCGATGTAGAATTGGCTGCATTCAGTTCAAGATTTGTTGACACAGACTTGAGCATTTGGTCTCGTCGTGCAGACATATGTGCATTCTCAGCTGATGCATATATATCTTCCCTTGCCAAAATTGGCAGGCAGTTGTGCATTCAAATGTGCATTCAGTTGCACAACATTACTATTCAACACAAATGATGTGTAACTCTGCCACATCTAACTCTGCATGTAGAAATTTATAGTGCTACTCATAGTGGTGGTCACTGGACCAGTTGACAAGTTATTGGTTGCCAGTCTCGGAGGTTTCCAGGGAAGAACGAAACCATCATAGTCAGCGGGCACAAATTAGGTGCCAGTACCTAACACCTTGGGATGGGAAAACACCTCCATTCCCCCACACTAGAAAGCTTAAGGTACACAATCCTGATGTAGGACCTTGGTAATATGTTGAAATCGTATATCACTTCAGCATAACATAAATGTACACTGGCAGACTTATGCCTATACAGAATATCAACACAGCACAACGTATGTGGATCAGTAGTCAGTGCATAAGCGTTATAATCCGTTGTGCATTTGCAGTTCTCAGTATGCAAAGGAAAGGAGGCAATGTGCATTCACATGCTTCCCTGCGTACATGCATGTGCTACCACACGCCACAATTCCACTTACATAGCCATCAACAGGTTATGACATGCAAATTGTCAAAAAGAAAAAATCACTCTGCACATGTTAGAGCTTGTGGTTTCTTCCCAGAAGGCAGGACCATCCAAATAGCCATCCACCCTCCCACAATGCCTGCATACATCTGGATCAAAACACTCCATTGTTAGAGATCAACTCCATTTCGCTTTCCTGACTGAGTAAATGGTCGCTCAAGGAAGCAAAGCTCACTTCATTGAACCTGGGCTGTAGGACTGGCATTCTGTTGGTGGCATAAGTTGGTGCAGCTGGTACTGCATGATCCTTCTGCAACTTCTCCAACCCAGTACACAAAAGCCAGGATGATGAGTGAAGCCTCATCTCTGTGGCTACTAAGTTGTGGAGATGTGCCATGTCTGGTCCTAGCTGTTCTTGAGCTGTGGAGGAGGAAAGAGCAGGCTCCATCAGCATAAGGCTTTTCCTCCTTTGGTGTTCAAGAGCAGCCAGAACAGGCTTGGGCACACCTCACAGCTGACCAGTGGTCACAGAGATGGAGGTGCATCCAGTGTGCTCCCCACAGTGCCAGGGGAGGTAACTGGGCAGTTGCCTCTCACTTGTATGCTGATGGAGACCTAGGGTCTACTAGCATGATGTAGGATCTCAGCCTAGCAGTGCAGTTGTGGACATACCTGCTCTAGAGTAAGGACTCCTAGAGTTCACATCCACAAGGTTGTGCGTTCTATACTAGCCATGGGCTCAGGGGTCAACTCAGCCTAGTATCCTTCCAAGATCACTAAAATGAGTACCCAGATTGTTGGGCACAATTAGCTTACACACATTGTAAACCAGTTAGAGAGTGCTTTAGTGCACTGACAAGCAGTATAGAAATGTACTTACTACTTCAATATAACTTGAAAGTTTGCATAGGATTGAAGCACCAGATTGACAAAGGTGGAGGAAGACTGCCCTTTGTAAACTCAGTATTTCAAAAGAAGAACGGTGGGAGACAAAGGTAATCCTTAGTGTGTTTATGTTTCCCTACCTTTTCCTTGATACTTACATTGTTGATTTGAACCCAGGCTCAAGCACAGGACCTGCTTACTGTCTGATTTCAGCCTTGGGAACAAAAATGATGTAGCAATAAAAGGAGTGCCTCAGTATATACTGTATGTGGTCTGTTTACTTTTCTTCACTGAGTAAAGACAGACAGCCTCACCGCCTCTGCTCTTGGATGGAGGAGGTGGATCTGCAGCTGTAGTGTGTGTCTCAGTTTGGAGGAGTAGCCCTGGTGGTACCTTCTGATCTAGACAGGATTTTCCCCAGGACAGGTAAGTCTCTCAGAGCAATTTCAAGGTTATCCCATGAGATCCAGTAAGACGGCGAGGGCAGTGGGCAAGGATTTCAACCTGGCATCAGCAGTCCTGGCTGCGGCTTACAGAATCATGGAGTTGAAAGGGCCATCCAGTCCAGCCCCCTGAATACCCAGCTATAGCATTCCCATGGTAAATTTACAGTGCTATATAAATAAAGGTTAATAATAATAATAATGGGATGGCCCTCCAACCTCTGTCTATTGTGAGCCTTCAAGTCATTTCTGACTTAAGGCGACCCAGTGGTGAACGTATCGTGGGGGTTTCTTGGCAAGGTTTGTTCAGAGGGAGTTTGCCATTGCCTTCCCCTGAGACTGAGAAAGTGTGACCTGCCCACAATTATCCAGTGGTTTTCTGAGGCAGAGTGGGGAAACCATAGTGTCCATACAGTCAAGTTCTTCGTAATGTTTAGGTGGATTCTCTTTTCCTGTAATTTTAAGTCCATTGGTTCTGGAGCAGCAGAAAACAAGCTCGCTCTGTCTTCTATCTGACTTCCCTTCAGACCTTTAAAGATTGTTATCATACTGTATCTCCTCTCAGTCTTCTCCAGGCTGAACATACCCTGCTTCTTCAACCGTTCCTCACAGGACTTGGTCTTCATATATTTTACCATGCTGGATGCCCACCTATGAACATGTTACAGCCTGTCAATCTATTTCTTGAATTGTGGCGCCCAGAACGGGACACAGGATTCCAGGTGAGGCCTAACCAAAGCAGACTACAGTGAGGTGTAACTATCATGGCACCTCTCCATCTTCTTTTCATGCTAAGTATACCCAATTCCCTAAGCTATTCCAGACTTTTTAACATTTTGGCCACTTAGGACCTTATCTAAGGAAAGCCTTCAGAGTGGGATATGTTAAAATAGGTAACAGAAAACATGGGGTATGAGGTGGTGGTGCTATACTGAAAAGGAGAGATTACTGCAGTGAGAAGTTCATACTGGCCTGGGTGTTTGGTTACATCTCCTCATGGCAAGTGCTTTAACACATTCATTGAAGCCCTTATCAAAATCCTGGTGGGACATGTCATTGGCATAAAAATGTGTGCAACTAGTAACACTTTTGCAGAGGTTGACTACTAAGTCCCTAGTGTAACCCTGCCTCACACACATCTGACTTGGCATTAGGTTAGGTCTACAGTGTCTGTTGCACAATTGAAATCCTGTGTACCTATACAGTTGCATATTTATGCGACACTGAAAGTGTGTATAATCTTGGCTGTAGTTTAAGCATGGCACTCAGTGGATAAGAACGCAAGACTCCTGGCAAAGCAAGCCAAAGGCTGATCTAGTCCAATATTCTGGTGACACAGTGACCGCCAGTTGCCTACAACAGTGATTCTCAATCATTGGACCTCCAGATGTTTTGGACTTCAACTCCTAGAATCACTGGCTGTTGGCAAAACTAAAAAGGGCTTCTGGGAGCTGAAAAACCAGAAGGACCAAAGTTTGGAAACCAATGCTCTCTGAGAAATCTCACAGCAGGATAGGAGTGTCACCACATCATCTCATGCTCCCCAGCAAGTGATGACAGAACCACATACCTCCCCTGAATACTGGAGAGGAGCTAGTCATCCTGACTAGTAGCCACTGACGGCTCCATCTTCCATGAATTTAACCAGTCCCCTTTTAAAACCATCTAAATGGGCAGCCATAGCTACAGATTGGTTATACAGCTGGCCCTCCGCATTTGCGGCTTTGACTTTTGTGGATTTGATTAGTATGTTCTCTCTGGGAATCTCTAGGTCCTCCACTGCTATTCTGCTGGAAGGTGACCACAGAATTGCTTTGGAGGACCTAGAGATTACTAGAGAAAGCTTTTCTAGCCATGTGTAGGTCCTCCAGTGTGATTCTATGGTCAACTCTGGCAGATGTTGATCACAGAGTTGTGCTGAAGGATCCAGAGATTCCTAGAAATGTTCCCTCGGGTTTAAAAAAATAGTGGTTTTTTATTTGTGGCTTTTCCACATTCATGGGGGTCTTGTACCCCTAACCCCAGTGAAATGTGGAGGGCCCAGTGTAATCCTGTTTGGTTACCTGCAACTGGAGTAGACCATTTCAACTATTAACTGGGAAATCCCATTGGTTCAATGGGTCTTCTCTTGCCTGGAATAACAATAGGATTTGGGGGGGGGGGGGCAAAGGGAGGAAGAGGAGAAGAAGATTGATGATGATGATGATTGCAGGGCAAAGGGAGGAAGATTAGAAGATTGATGGTGGTGGTGGTGAAGGAGTGAATTCTAGTATAACTATGCTGTGTAAGAAAGACTGGTAACAAAAATGCCTTGCATCCACACCAGAAGCACAAGGCTGGATGGCCCAATGGTCCAACATAGCACAAGGTCACGCATTTGGGCACAGTGACTCCCGAAATCAAAACACAAAGGTCCTCCAAAAGATGTCCATATTCATCTTTTATTCACACAACATGGAGTTGCATCTACATTTCCATGCTTCATAATTACAAGAGTTAGTCAGACAACGTTACACAGTAGGTTGCCCCTTTCATTTGCCCCGGAGGCCGGTAGCATTCTGGACATGCCCCTGCACCCTCCTGTTCTGTGTGAGTATTGGGTGACCGACTGGCCCACCTTGCTTGCTGCTTGCCCAGTACCTGAGGTGATTGTCCAAGGGAAACATCCAAGATCTGAGGGGAATCGGAGGTTTTGAAAACAGGTGCAGCAGAAGCAAAGGAAAATGCAAAGGACAACATGGAATTGCTCACCCATCCCGGCCATAGGATCCTCTTGGGTTCCATTAATCCCAGTCCAGTCATGTAACACAACTTCATCCAGTGTGTGCGCATGCACATACATACAACTCAAAAGGAAAAACCAATCTGGAAAAGGGGATGGGAGTGGACAATTCCTAATACAGTACAGTAGTACTGTAAATGTTTCCATCTGACAGTTTCCAATTCTGAGTCAGACTGCTTTAACACTTTCTGGCTCAAGGCTATAGAATTCTGGGAGTTGGAGTTTGTTGTGGGCCCAGAGTGAAACAGAGCTCTGTTCTGGGACCCACAACAAACTCCAACTCCCAGAATTCCATAGCCTTGAGCCAGAAAGTGTTACAGTGATGCCAAACTGGGTTATTTCTCCAGTGTGGATGCAGCCATAGGCTGTTTCTCAACCCCCAAATTCCTGTTCAGTTGTTGCCTTCCTGATTTAATCATGGCTGCTTTCTTTCCCACAAAGTAGCATCTAGTCCTTTTGTACAACCTGCTTTGCCATGTTGGCCCTTGTCGAAATACCCAGCCATGGGTTTCAGTGAATGGAGACTAAAACGTACCATCCTCTTCACACAGGGCTTTCGCTATCACAGTTATAAACATGTTACAGGTTGAGTCTCCCTTATCCAAAATGCTTGGGACCAGAAGTGTTTTGGATTTTGGATTATTAATTTTTTGGAATAATTTTCTTTGCATATATGTACATAATGGAATATCTTGGAGATGGGACCCAAGTCTAATCACAAAGTTCATTTATGTTTCCTATACCCAGTATATACACACAGCCGGAAGGTAATGTTATGCAATATTTTAAATCATTTTTTTGGACGAAGCAAAGTTTGTGTAAATTGAACCAACAGAAAGCAAAGGAAAGTGCCACTACCTCAGCTACTTCTGCAGACTATTTTGGATTGTGGAGGATTTCAAAATTCTGGATAAGGAAAACTCAACCTGCACCTGAAGTTACACTTCGTAACTGAATTGTATTCATGATCCATATATATTCAATAGTGCAGGGAATACGTATGGATGGTAAAAGTCCCCCCATCAGTAGCAATAGCTGCTGTTATCAATGGGCGTATATTCTTCTGTTGATTGAGATACAGTAGACTGATGTTTCACCTTCCTCCTGCAAGCAATCTCTAGTGTAAGGCGGATTTCCAATAGGGATTTTATTTCTGACTCTTGCACCAAGATTGGTGCAGAAATGTCAGTCTGGTGTGCCCCAATCCTGGTAAGTCAGACTTGCAGAATCAGACCAGGAGACCCGACATAGCTACAAATGAAAGCAGTTATGTAGCTAACCTAGAATCTCCATTTGTCAACCTCATGCACCTCATGTTGAGGGATGTGCATGTTCAATTTGCCATGCATTGGGACCTTGCAAGAGGCAAGGATTGCCACACCTAAACTGGTTCTGTCTCTAGACTGACACACTGAAATCTTAAAGCATCTTTTCCCCTAAAGAAACAGCACTTCATTGCATACTGGATCCTAGCTTGCCAAGGAGGAGGTGTGCCAACATCAGCCCCACAAGGTATGGCATTTCTATACGTCAGCCCTTCCAAAAAATTGGGACTGTGGTGGCCTGGTTGAATTCCCCTTCTCCTTGATGGGAAATATATGCCCCTCTAACTTGTTTCCATGACTCACATGCTGTAAATATCACAACTATCTCTCAACTACTGACAGATTTGGGTGTTCAACTGCAGCCAACAGCTTCTGGTACTGAAACAACACAGACAACACTTTCCTCTTAGAAACGTAATTTGGTGTATCTGAACTGAGAGACTGCTTACAGAAAAGGCAGGGATGTGGCCCGCTCTTCTGTGCACAGCGGTTCAAAGATGCCACATTTTGTAGCTGTCATTAAGGAATCCGTTCACAAGAGATCAATTCATCTCAGAGAAGGCCACTGGGGCAGCTAAGAGGCCACTGTAGACGCCAACCCTATACCTCTGTAAAGATACAGTCGGCCCTCCGTATCCACAGATTTTTTATCTATGGTTTCAACCACTGCTTTAAAAATATTTAAAAAAATAAATTCCAAAAAGCAAACCTTGATTTTACCATTTTATATAAGGGACACCATTTTACTATTCCATCATATATAATGGGATTTGAGCATCCGTGGATTTTGGTACCCACATAAGGTCCTGGAACCAAACTCCAGCAGATACCATATATATATATATATATATATATATATATATATATATATATATATATA